>NW_012104399.1:35067-87770 GCF_000951045.1 Mandrillus leucophaeus | reverse complement strand
TTTTGGTGGGTTGGAGTGGGTAGACTTCTTCCCTTTTTTGCTTTTAAGTTTGGTTTACTTGGCTTTTTTTTTTTGTTAAATTAAAAGTGAAGCTCACGACTGTTGTGGCCAGGACATGGCAAGTTAACTGAAGATATACTTATCCGTGATTCTGGTAAGCCTCTTTTATTTTCCTAAAAAAAAAATTGTAGAGAAAAACATTTCTATGAATAAACTACTTGTAATTATATAATGAAATGGCAAAAAGTATTCAATGATGGAGACAGCTAGTGACTCTTTCCTTTCAGAAATAATTCCTGGCTTTGTGGCTTGGTAACCCTTAACATTTATCCCTGACTATATTACAGAGCAGCCACTATATTTTCTATTTTTTATCCATTTCATTTTTGCTTTGCTTCTTGATGTTAACTGTTCATGTTTGATACCAAGGAACAGGACTCTATTGTTTGAAGATCAACAAATATAAATTCCAATCCTAATAAAACATCGAATAACCAACAAGAATCAGATAACCTTGGGTGGTCTAAGTGGACAAAGTGACTTTTGCCTTATGGCAGACAAAAGGTGCATCACAAGGGCGTGGGTGTGGAAGTTTTTTGAGCTGGTAAAATTAGTCACGGGAAACTCTCCTGCCGAATGGAGAAGCCTAGCCCGGTGGCGGGCAGCACAGATCCTTTCTCTATTACAGTGAGTCGCTGCTCTTGAACATTCTTCCTTTATGACCAAGGCTTGGAGAACGGATCACTGAAACTAATTCACCTCCCATTTACTGGATTGTGCAGTTGCTCCTTTGTTCTTCTTTTTTTTTTTTTTTTTGAGACAGAGTCTCGCTCTGTCGCCCAGGCTGGAGTGCAGTGGCCGGATCTCAGCTCACTGCAAGCTCCGCCTCCCGGGTTTACGCCATTCTCCTGCCTCAGCCTCCCGAGTAGCTGGGACTACAGGCGCCCGCCACCTCACCCGGCTAGTTTTTTGTATTTTTTTAGTAGAGACGGGGTTTCACCGTATTAGCCAGGCTGGTCTCGATCTCCTGACCTTGTGATCCGCCCGTCTCGGCCTCCCAAAGTGCTGGGATTACAGGCTTGAGCCACCGCGCCCGGCCCCTTTGTTCTTCTTTACTCATGTCAGCACAGCCGAAGATCTATGACAACTCGGCTAATGGTGTCAAATTTGTATTTCAAGGCACTGAATACCATTTTAAATGAGATAGTAAATGTAAATGCATTTTGAAAAGGTAAAGGATTTAAAAAGAGAAAAACACAAATAAATTTTTGGTGGAGGAGCTTATATGGAATCTTCTCTGTAAGACTCAAAGACTTACATATGGCAAGTTCTCAATAATGTTCATGGAATGAATCAAGAATAAGCAGTGTGAGGTCTGGTGGGAAGGGTCTGGAGTCAGAAAGACCTACGTGTGACTCCTGGCATGACTGTTACCAGATTGATAGCTTTCTATGCTTTAGTGTCCTTATGTACAAAATGAGGCTAATTAGACTTCCCTCAGAGAACTGTTATTCTCAGAATAGTGCTCCATAAAGGGTAGCTGTTGTTACATAAATTGAAGTGGAGTGGAGGGAGGACCCTCAGAGGTTATTGCAATCTACTTTTCAGCCTATCGTGGTGGGGGCCAGTAACCATTTAATCCTTATTTCTACTAACATATAGATGACATTGGCAGGTGTGAACAGGAATGAATGCTGAAAGGTCGGGATAAGGAAAATAAAGGGCATATGGAGGAAAGGAAAATGGAGAGAAAGTAAACAAAGCAATGGTGAGAAGTTAAAACATGCCATTGATAATTGTTTCAAAAACCAGGACACCACTACCATTTAACTTTGCCCTTGACTTAAAATAGCTGGATGTTTATTCTTTTTTATTTTAAAAAGAGTTTCAAAGCTTTCCTTTTCAGTTCATTAATGTTCAAGTCATTATCTAGGCTTCTTCAGCTGGTCCTCTTAGAAAGGCAGTATTTTAAGTACTAACATTCATCTATATGTCATCTATTTTACTCATTAATTCATTTATTAAGCTGTGTATTCACAGGTATTCCTACTATGTGCTAGGCATTGTACTAGGGGCCTGTGTGTGTGTGTTTTGGTGGGTTGGAGTGGGTAGACTTCTTCCCTTTTTTGCTTTTAAGTTTGGTTTACTTGGCTTTTTTTTTTTTGTTAAATTAAAAGTGAAGCTCCTGAATTAAAAATAATCAGACTATCTGGGAAACAACAACAGATGAAATATTACAAATCTGGTAAACCAATTAGTCAAATATGGAGAGTAAAAAACATGCTTGGAATGATTTTGACTCATGTAATTACCTTAGAATAATTTCTTCAGCGTCTCTAGGCAACAGCAAATTTAATAAGAAACAAATGGTAGAGTTTTTTTTCGCCTTTTTTTTCTTTTCCTCATGTTGTCATAAAAGAGCAGCTTATCTATCTCTCTGCTATGTGGCATTAGATACGGGTTAGGGTAGGAAGGCAGAAACATCTAGAATGTAATATTTTTCACTTAGCGTACCTCACCCGTGTTTGATGAAACATTAGTTTCATTAAGGTACAATTGACCTGCAGAGATAGTTAAAAGTGTTAGGTAGGGGTTAAACTTGGATGGAAATAATAACAAGCTAAACTTTGATAAATGACAACCAGTAACAACAAAATTTAACTTTTATATTTCTACATCAATGTTTTGGTTCCCTTTTGAATTGAATCTTGCCTGCTCTCTTTTGAGTTAATTGAGTAGGTTATTGCTTTACGTGATATTGAGCAGAATGCATTTTCTTGGGTTTCAGCTACTTTTGTGGAGGAATTTTCCTCAAGTTATGTGGGATGTGACTATAGCTGCTGTGCCAGTCTACTTGGCTTTTCTCATGACACGTAGTCACATAGACATCCAAGGCTTCACATACACCTTTGCCCATTTGTATCATCTGCGGAAAGCAGTTTCTGACTATTTGGGGGACAAATGAAAGTTCATTAAAAGAAGGCAGAAGGTCAGAAGGGCACTTTGGAGTATTTAAAAAAAAATCCGTGCTAGAGAACATTTAATCATAAGTAGCTTATCCTTCCCAAAGGGAATGCAGTGTATTTGCATCATTCTCCTCGGCAGTTAACCTTTTACATTTCATGCTTATGACATTTCTGTCAGGCACTCTGTGTGCTCCAATTAAAGTCAGAGGTCTTTGGACACAGTTCAAGAAGTACAGTGTCTGGATGGGAGCGTGGCGCAGGGCAGTTTGGCTAAGGGAGGTCATGGACAACTGCAGGGTAGCTGGATAGGAAAGAAGAACCCAGGATGTGAACAAGTTGCTGGGGGCATACCTCCTATGGAGACTTATTGGAGGTGTCATTTTGGGTGTGGGCTATTGAATAGAGGAGAGCAAGGAAAGTGTTAGGACAAGATTTCCAAACCAGGATATAAATTCGTGCACATGGATATTTGGACTGAAAATCAGTGCACCTGTGCCTACAATCAGGCAGTAAATGGTTCAGTGGTCTCAGTAAGAGCAGGGCTCATTTGGGAGGCAAATTGAAACTCTGTTTAAGCAAAGTGATTCAGAAGGAGATGTTCAGTATAGCCTTCCCCTGGGAACATTTCCTCCTAAGGTATTAATCAGGGCACCAGGCAAAATACTCCACAATATTGTTCCAAAGCTAAGAATGTAACTCAGAGACAGAAACCATGGAAACCCACTTATTTTCTGAAATGTTGCCTCTCTTTGGAAGAGAAGACGACAGGATGAATAAGCAGATATGCTTTACTTAAAGGTTATGCGTGAGTCAGGGTACCCTCTGAATGTCTTTAATATGTTAAATATTCAGGTAAATGTCTACATAAAGTGGTACACATAAAAGTGAAATTATAGCGTAGATTGGAAATTTTAAAATTGCTATAAAAGTATAGAGTTTACAGAATTTAACATTTGTAAAAAATTTCTGCAGGATCTGAGGCGCAATTTTATTTTTATGATTAGGACTTTTAATTAGGTTTAAAATCCTGGCTCTTTACGTTTAGCTGTATGACCTAGGGTGAGTTAGCCTCTGTAAGTGTCAATTTTTCTCATCTGTTAAATGTTACCTACCTAATAGGGTAGTGGTGAGAATTCAGTGAAATCATATACATGAAATGTTTAGCACAATGCCTGGTCCAAGGCAAATGTTCCACAAAAATTAACCGCTATGGTAGCATTCTAGCCTTTAAACCATAAAAAAAAAAATCATAGATTATTTCCAAGTGGAAATATACTCTTTGGTTAGTCTTCTCAGTTTACTCCAAGAGAAACACTCTTTGTACTAGCATAAAGAAAGGAGAGCACTTGGCCAAAAAATAAAAATACCTGGTTAAAGATCCGTGCAGTGTTGTTCTTCTAATTTCACCTTTTGGTAAGGACTAGTATTTAATCTTTTTTGTACACCTACCATGTGTCAGGCACTCTATATTCACAGCAGTCCTATGAAGTGGCTGTAACTGTCCCACATTAGAGGCAGGGAAACTGTGGCTCAAAGAAATGAAAGAACATGGCCAAGCCTATGTACTAAGTCAGCAAAACAGGGATTTGAATGCCAGAGGCAATGCTGTTTCAGTTCATCTCACAACGCCTTGCAAGTAGAAAGAAAGAAAGGTTCATGGGCAAAGTCTGGCTCTGCTATGGACTCCACGGTAGTAGCAATATTTCTATTTTGATCCTCCCATTAAAGTCTTATCCTGTAGCTGAGGGGCCTGGCAGAGTGGCAAATGTCACCCTCGAGCAGGCACGTAAGTCAAGTGATAAATCACATTCAAAGTTTGAGTTACTTTCCCTGCTTAGGGATTGTGAGTGGCTCTCCCTAGTTCAACTTCATCAGTTGGCTCCATTGCTACTCAGTGCTAACAGGAAATTGTACTGATTTAGCTGGTAATAAGAGCTTCTCAAGCACTGTGGGTACTTGTTTAGGAGAAAGATTGAATTTAAAAACATGCACCTGAATTTTTTTTTCTTTTTTTCTTTTTTTTAGCAGCTTTACAAACATCTGAGGAGAAAATGTTCCGTTATCAGATAAAGCTGCTTTGGCAATGTGGTTTTTATAATGCTGGGCAGTAGGGGAAGTTGCTGAATACAGACAAGGCATCGTTATTTTTTTCTCTTCGTGTGTTGCTTTGGAACATTCTGTTACTTTTATATTTTTAACCAGATAAACATGCCTCTATAGGTCACAAGAAAACAAATTCTTTATTTTTTTTTTTGCAAATACATCTTTTCAGGATCATTCCTTAAACAAAGCAGTTTGCTGATTATTAGAGATACTTGTCTGTGTTAGGTGTTTTACTATTTCTAGAGTATTTACATTTACAGCTCTCCTTTCATTTTTCAGCTGAAGAGCACTGAACCTGGCTTGCTTTGAAATCTAAGTCTACCCTTTACTGACTCTGTGACCTTAATTAAGTCACTTTCTCTCGCTGCGCCTATTTCCTCATCTGTGAAATGGAGGTGTTGGTGCTTTCTTTCTAGGATTGTTGTTTTTAATGACTTAATGTAAGTGCAAGCGCTTTGTAAATTATACAAGTTCCTTTAAAAATGAACCACTACTGTTACTATTACTTACATTTAAGGACTAAACTAATTTGGTGTTCACAAGGAGTATTGATGGATTCATAGCATCATGAAGATCTAAAAGTTGTAGTGAGATGCGAGAAATGGGTAATGAACAAACGTGTAATCAGTAATTTACCAAAGAGAATAGGGGGACATAGAAGGAGATCCTGTGTGGTTGGAGCTTTTTGGAGAAAGGAGAGCAAAGGGACAGAACATACTTCAAAGATTTTCTATAAGAGAGATACCTTTCCAGTCCACAGAGGATGCTGTGTGCCATCATTTTACAGGCACTGTGGAGTAGTCAAATGGGTTAGTCCCTGACTTCCCACTTCCTAGTTCTGTGAATTCCTTAACTTCTCTGAAAGAAGTGAAGGTAACAATACCTACCCTCACCGAGTTATGAAGATTAAATAGGACAATATTTGTAAAGTGCCTGGTGTATTCCATGGCTTATTAAATATATATCTCTCTTCATCTTCCTCCTCCTTCTCCTTTTTAATTTTTGGTTAGGAAGGAGCTCTAACTAGACAAGCCACTATCAATACTACTAGGAGCTTATGTGCTTCTCAGAGCATTCAGGCAAGGCCTAAAAGCAATCAGTAGGGTCCTGGTTAATACTAGGATGACTCAGAATGCTGCCCAAGCCTGTTAATGGAGTTTGAGCATATGTAGCCACTTCCATTATCATCAGATGCAGAGAAAGTTGTAAGTGTTCAGTATGTGGAAAGACTCTAAAAGGAGGTTTTGAGGGGAAGCAAGTAGGTGTCTGTGCAGTAGGAAAGGTTTGCAGGGATTAAATTCAGGACTCCTTCAGAGATAAGGGTTCTGTGTTGAGGAATGAAGAAAGTAATCACCCACTTATGCTGGGATCTTGGTAAGAAAGTCTTGTGCCAAGGGATGCCTTGATAAGAATTGAGTTTTCCAAACCATAGAGCTGATTTATTGGGTTATTTTAAAAGTATTTATTATCCACTATTTAGAAATCTTTGAGTAAACAACTGAGGGGTTTATAAATGCAAACATTTCAATTATATAACCTTTTAAGAATTGTTAATTTCAAAAACATCTAGATAAGGATGAGCAGTCAATGCTTTTAGCTATTAAATATACAAGTGCTTACAATTAATCAAGTAAAATGGAAATCATTTGAAGAGAGGAAGCCTTTTTTCACATTGTCAGTTTTAAGCCTAATGAGATCTGTTTGTATAGCGCAGTGAGTATGGACAAAATGTGGTCGTAGCACAGCCACCAAATACTTTTGTGTTTCAGATCTTTTCTATAGTCCTCACTAAAGGCAATACATTAAAGCAAATGAGGTTTTGAAAGTTGTCTATATTCAAAGATGGGTAGACTTTAATTTGTTGTCATGGTTATAACACAAGAAATTCCGTCTTTTAAATGTTTTCCCTGTGTGGGTTAGAAAATGATTCTGACTTTTCCCGTATCTGTTTCTTTTGTGGTTTTTTTTGCATGTGATAATACTAATAATCCCATCTTACATTTAAGCTTTCCAGTTTTTTCATGTCCATCACCTTATTTCAAGCCAAGATAATTTTAGAACATTACTTCTTACACCAGCAGTTGCCTGACTGTACTGATCTCACAAATTAAGCAGGAAAGGATGTTGAGAAATGAGGTGAACACCTGTGAGCAAATCATCAAAGAACTAGAAGAGGGAAACTGTGAACAGAGTATTCCTATAGAACCTTCTTTCCAAAATATAATGGTTGTGACTGGGGAGGGCCTGAGAGAAATATGATGGAAGGACAGGGTAAACACACCTGTAGGCTTGTCACCGGTCCTAAGGTGAGAGTAGGGGCTGGGGCTGTGAAGAAGGACTGTTGTTTGCGTACCTACCATGCGCCAGGTAGGTGCTGGTAGTTTAGCACACATATTTTTTAAAAGGTAGGCATTGTTACTACCATTCTGCAGGAAATAGGCTCAGAGAGGTATAAGTAAGTCATCAATATGCATTTAAAAAGAAATCTAGTGTTGCTATACTCAGGTGATATTTATAGTCAAATTTCTATTGTGGCCTTCTGGTGCGTTTCCTTAGTCTTTTTTAGAAATTCATATGGAATTTCTAAAGGCTGACCGTGGTGGCTCACACCTGTAACCCAAGTACATTGGGAGGCCGAGGCAGATGCATCACTTTGAGCTCAGGAGTTCTAGACCAATCTGGGCAACATAGTGAAACCCCGTTTCCACAAAAATACAAAAATTAGCCGAGAATTGGTGGCGGATGCCTGTAGTCCTAGCTACTCAGGAGGCTGAGGCTGGAGAATCGCTTGAGTCCCAGGAGTGGAGGTTGCAGTGAACCAAGATAGTGCCACTGCACTCCAGCCTGGGTGACAGTGTGAAAGCCTGCCTTAAAAAAAAAAAAAAGAAATTCAAATGGAAGATTTTATTATGCCCCTGAAAGTGAGAATGGCATGTCTATGTACAACATGGGACAAAGTCAAAATAAAGGTAGTTGTGGAGTATCTCAGTGAGGGCCATACCTGAGGATACTTTGTTCTAGAACCTGGATCTGGTGCTGGTCTTGTTGATTTTGCTTCTTCATCTCTTCCTGTTCTTTTCCGCTGCTGATTCCATCTAGAAGCCATTTCTCCCTCAAGGCCTTTTTCTGATGTCAGGAAACATAAAGATATATTCTTATATTGGTCAATAATTTCCAAAATCTCTTACTGCTTTCAAATCTTATGAATTTCAATAGGTGACGCGTTAAAGAGGAATTATTTTCTCTCAGTGACTTGCCTGAATAAATCTGGTATTTTCTATCATTGTAACCTTCTTGACTCTATTCAAAGCCAGTGTTTATGCATCTAAATCCCATTTATACTTCAAGGTTTAGTTTGGGTCTCTCTTTCGGCATGAAGATCCCTGGCCCCCATACTCCTGGCAGCCCCATCCTGACCCTCACTTTTTGTCTTCAGAACCATGCCATACTGTATGTTTATCACAGTCATAATGAGACCTCGTAATATGATGTCTTCAGTGTCACCTGTTATTGATGGGTATATATCTTGTGTCCTTAACAAAGTCAAAAGCTTCTTGAAGCCATTTTGATACCTCACCCCGGTGAGAGCATGCAATGACTACTTTAAAAAAATCTTTAGTGGTATTAATCAGAATGGTGGGCAAAACTGAAGGTCACTGTTGTACCTTAAACATATTCAATGTTATTCTTAGGCTGTGTGGCAGCTGTTTATTGTTTAGCTTACTTAGCCCTCCTTCTTTCTTCTCAGAATCTCCCTGGTTATAGACATTCTTAAGTGCAGAATTTACTGATCTATCTAAACGTTGGTGAGTTTTTGTCAACTTTAACAACATGCAAAAAATTATGTTTCACCAGATGGAACAAACAAAAACTGCTCTTGAATTTGCATGAGGAAATTAAACTCCTGGACCTGGAGTTTAAAGACCTAAGAAAACCTAAAACAAATGAAAAAGACCTCTAAAGGTTGGATGGGCTTTAATTAGCATGTAGCCTACATCTCAATTAGGAAGTGTTAGGTATATATGGTCATGTTATTTTCAAGGAGCTCAAGTTTCTCTTTTCCTCCTGGAATGAAAGGGCTCTTATTATGTATCTAATCTGCCCTATAAATTGTTTGTTCAGTTATTCATTGTTAATTATTCATTGGGGATTCACTATATTTAAAATCCGTGAGGAGAGAATGGAAACTTTATTTTCTGGGACTTCTTTCTCTTATATTGAAATTTAAATGAGAGTAAATAAGAATAACTTTGTGTGTGTGTGTGTGTGTGTGTGTGTGTGTGTTTAAGGATGCTAGAATAAATACCACTGAGATACATGTATCTCTGAATTAAAAAAACATTTAAAATTAAGTTTAGTTGTGATAGGTAATTACCAAAGGATGGTTATTTTTTACTAAGGCAATGACTTTTAAATCTTTTTCTCTTTAAAAAAAAAGCCAATATAACATTATAACTTATAACATTACAAATAAATGTTATATGGAACTCTAGTTTGGAAAACAGATGAATTCTGGACCTCTCTAATTGAAGCGGTGAGGGGGCCTGAAAGCTTATGGATACACAGAACATGGTTTGAAAACCACTAGATTAAGTAAATAACAGCTTCACCCCGATTGTCACATTTATGTTGGCCTTTTCAGAGTCTTAAGCAATTGCATGTGGACGATATATACCATAAGAGTAATTTGTATTACTCCACTCTGTGACCAGAGATTCTTTACCCCAGTGTTATCTTAACCATTGATTATAGCTGTTTAGCTGTTTGCAAAAATGTTTTCCCGCAGACCCAGGAAATAGGATTAACATTGGTCAAGATTCAGCTCCTGGGGTCAAAGATGCTAAGAAACTCTGAATATAGCATTTTAATAATTTACCTTGATTCTAATTCATTTTTATTTAATGGAATTTTAGCTAATGCTTAGGAAAGAAGACAGCAACACCTATAGAGGTAAGTTTTACTCCTTACAAACCACCTATAAGAAAAGTTCCAGTCAATGGCATACATAGCTCTATAACAAACACTCAGATGGGGTGGTCTTCTGAGGCTGAATAATAGAGGGTAGCGAATCATTCTTGTGACGTGATTAGGTTAACTTGGGGCTATATTCTTGGTTCTTAGTCTGGTTAGAAATAATTTTAATTTTGGTCTTATGAAACTTTGTTCATACTTCATAAGTTTTCATTTATGCCTGGTGAAGAACTCTTTGAACTTAAATATAAAATATTCAATTTGGATGTGCAATCAAAATGATATATGATGCAATCACATACATACTGTAGTAATCAAAACAGTTATTTTGCTTTTATGTCACAGTTTAGACTTGTGCTTTAGTATATGAGGCTAATGAGTATAATAAAATCTACAATGAAATTCAGAATTGAAAGGCATAGGAACTAAATGAAAATATGTGACATGCAGGTGATAGATCTTTCTGCAGTTTTTATAGGAAAAGGTTTTCCTGAAGCACTTCCATATCTACCCAGAAGTTACAGTAGAGTAGGAATAAATTGGTTTCTCATAGATTGAATTGAATGGACTCACGGAAATCAAAAATTTTTCAGATTGACTATATTTTGTGTTTCCTGGTAACATGAGACTGTGATCATATTACTAGGCAAGAAGATCCATACAGGAAGAAAATCTCGGAATGGTTTGAATATTAAGATGTTAAAAGTGTCCCAGAAATTCCCTTGCTAGCACACTATGAGAATGATCATCAGGTTCAGGAGCTAAAGAATATCAGAGTTATCAGAGTGAGTTACTACAACTGTTTTGAAAAGTGTGCACTCTGATATGGGAGGAACACTTTGTAAATGTTTATGCTTACGTTGTGTAATGTGTGTCGCTGAAGTATAATGAACTAGTTTGCAATCAGGAAAGTGGAGAGGATAGTCATGAAAACCAGGACAAATGGATGAAGAAGGTAAGAGACAGGCTATAGAGGCGAACAGAGCTTTCTTAACTTGGTGAACACGTGGTAGAAATGTTTTTAAAAATACTTTCGCACATTTTGAACCCCATTTTGGAAGGATGCCTCGTTGCTGTTTGGTATAGCCAACTATTTTCTGCAAAACTTGGAAGAATGAGCTCTACTGAAGTAGCCACTCTGTCTTCTCTGTGCCCTGTGCAGTTTTTGCCTCCCATAAAGTGTTTATCACAGAATAACTGTTATTGTGAGTTTATGTATCAGTTACCATTTTAAGGACACAAGCCAAATTTCACTTATTTTATATTCTTAGAGTCTAGCTTCGTACCCTGTACATAATATGTACTTAATAAATATGTATTGACTAAAGGTCCTATATACATCCATACGAATTCTACTTATCAGTTAAGACTCAACTTGAATCCCATACCTTCAATAGTGCCTTCTTGACTACTCCAGATTAAAGAATACTTATCCTGTAGTTTAAATTAAAACACTGTCATTCATCTTGTTTGTTTAATCTTGAATTTCCCAAATTAGGACAGTGTGTCATTTCCCCCAGCTCCCAGCCCTGCTCCATGCCACACACACCCATTTTGGCCAGTGAACAGCTTGGGAAAGTGGATAGCACTTTTGTGCAGAGAAAATTGAAATCTTTTGCTCCAGGTATAAGCATCTCTGAACCAGAGTGCATGATTGGCGAAGGAATATGGACAGGATTTTAGCACCATCATTTCAGGTACCTTTGTGCAGTACACAGTCTGCACAACTGTATATGGCAGTCCAAAACATGATAAATGTTTTTGATTGGATTGGATCGGGAGAGGTCTCCTGTGTTCTGGAGAGCAAACCAATAAGGAAGATCATGTACTACTTTCCAGACTGTTTTTGGCAAGTGCTGAAATGAGGTGCTACTTGAGAAATGGACCTTTCCGTGAGTCAGGCTTTTCTTGTGAATCTTACTTTCTAGAATGAACTAAGGGGATATTTAAATCTTCTCATCTACTGTGAGCTCCACTGTTTTGTGGTTACCCATTCTGCAAGGACAGCAATCGCCCATTCTCAAGGATAGCTAGAGAGCTATCATTTTACTCAGAAGCAGGAAGTAGTTCATTGGGAGATCGGGATTGTGTGTATTGTGTGTGTAATTGTGTGTGTGTGTAAATTGTGCATGTGTGTGTCAGACAGAGAGAGGAAAGGAGAGCAAATGACCTCTGGTTTTGGAGTTAGAAATGCCCTATCTAAAAAACTTTCTAGATTTGATTGTTGATTTCATTTGAATTGCACTGGAACAACGTGGCACATTCTTTTTTTTTTTAATTTCATTGATTTTCTAGGAGTACACACTACATTTCTTGACAATGTATACTACTCATGTAAATTCAGTGTGACATATTGGAAGGGCAGCAGACTAGCTATGCTTTGAAATTATCCATCAAACATCGGAAATGTCAAGTTGTTTAGAAGCAAAGAAGCAAACAGAATCCAGAGAATGAGGCTAATTGGAATCTTAAATTATGTTTCTTTTCAGAGGCAGGTACTTGTTCCATTAGAAAAATGAAGTCAGTTGCATTCGGCAAGTTTAACTGAATTTTGTAGACCCCGTGAGTGTGCAGCCTTGTATCATTAAGGGGATTCATTAAATCTATTGATAGCAGCCCTGCCAGATAAGTAGTTTCCTGCCTGGGCCTTTTCACAAGGAGCTGCTGTTTGTCATTTGCTTGCATCCTGTCACTAAGCTAAGTAATAAAATGTTGAAACTCAATGTGCTTTAATTACAAAATGACCACACCCAGTGAAAGATGTAAAATCTGATTTTAAACATGGAAAGTTATTTCTGGTTATGATCTCATGGTCTGTCAAAACAAAATAAAACAAAAACCCGAAGCATACTCAAGCAACATTGGACTCATTGCACTGAGCTTTTAGATACAAGCATCCTTGACGAGGCCAGACACTGTTCTGCACCCCCAGGGGAACGACTGGCCTTTCATTGATTTCAAAAGGCACTTCCTAGCTGGATCCACTCCCTAGGGATGTTAAGCAAGACTGTGAGCAGGGCCAAATTCTCAAGGCTGAATTCTCAAGGTTGCTCAAGAAAATTGGGAAACTCAGTAATAAAGAATAAAAGTAATAAAACCATGTTTTCAACTTTGCACATGTTGGCTAGAAGGTAGTACTCTCACATGCAAATATTACTAGCTTGTTGGCCTCCCCTGTGGTTATTACAATGTTAGTCAAACTATCTAGAATTTTTTTTTTCTTTCCTGAAGCTTTTTTACTATTGAAATTTGAGTACCAGTAGAATTTTTGAATACAAAAATCATTGAAATTAAAGCCATAAATTACCTTCAAATGCTGGTGCTTTAGTTTGTCTTCCTCTATTTTCAGACGCTTCTGTGAGATTTCTTCCTGTATTTTTCTTTTATCCTGAAATAAAAAAGTTCCAGTATATTTTATTTTTAAAATTTGCTTAATTACGTTTCCCTGGGGTTGTTGGCACTGTCTGAATGGCTCGTTAGTGATTTTTTTTTGGCATTGGTGCGAAACTGCTTTGGAAACTCCTATTTCAAAGCAAAGGAGAGCAAAGTGAGACATTTGAAGCATTTTCCTGATGGGAAAGCACATGAAAAGGTACCTTTTCAAAGAGGGCTTAAACATCCTTCTTCACTCCCCTTTTCTTTCTTCCCCGTTAGTCTAGCAAGATTGACCTACTGAGTGACGTAATCGAAAAAGTGAATTGTAAGGAGACAGTTTTGAAATAGATGTGAGGAAACATCGTGAGAAGAGAGACTGATCCTGGCCCACGGTTTGAGAAGCTTCTGGGTGAAAGAACTTATGTGGCAAAACTGGTCAACCTATGGATCATTAGAAACACTAGGAAATTGGAAAGTGGGACTGTTTCCTCCTTGTATAGCCTGCTATGGGGAGATAGAGGAAAATAGTTTAGATAGTGCTTCTTAACACTAAGAAGGCTTTTTAGCTCAGGTAAAACAAAACTCATGAAGATATATTGTATCTTTCACCAAGTTTAAATTACATTACTTCAGACAACCCAGAAAGCATAACTACTAATACAAAAAGGTTGTACTTTTAAGAAAATATAGCAAATATACTAAGTAGATAGCCTGGGTTTGACTTTTGCCTCCTCCACTTACTATCTCTGTGTCTTGGGATAAAATCCTTAGCTTCTCTGTGCCTCAATGACCTCATCTGTAAAATGAGGATACTGAGAGTACCTACTTCATAAGATGTGAGCATTAAATGAGCTGATATATGTAAAAGTTTCTAGTGCTCGTCACAGTGCTCGTCACAGTGCTCTAGAGGTATTTAATAACATTAAATAAATAAATATATAACTTGTTAATCATACAGAAAGCAACACATTAAATCTGACAGTGCTTTCATTAGCTTGAAATGTTTTAGAGATTCTCTGGAATTGTTTGAGACATATGACTAGTCATACAAAAAGGTCTTTATTTCCTCATTTTTGATCAGAGGTGACATTCTCTCCATCTTATTAATATGTGTTGGTTTTAAATCTGCTTTCAAAATTAAAAACTCCCAAAGGATGAAATTTTGTTGCCAATGAAGACATCCAAAAAAAGTAAGCTATAAAGGTAATTTAGAAGAAGGAGATCCAAAAATATTTGGCAGTGTTATTGATATAAGTGCATTATTGATATATAAGTGCATGGCTTCCCTGATGTGACTATTTTGAAGATAAAAACTCTTTTTTGATGTATAATTTCAGGTACATTTGTTGAAGAAAAGCAACATATTGCTCTCCAACTGTATGCTGTGTTTCTCTTTGCATGTCAGGAGAATATATGATTTCATCAGCTTATTATTATTATCGAGATAAGGTCTTATTCTGTTGCCCAGGCTGGAGTGCAGTGATAATCATGGCTCACTGTAGCCTTGATGTCCTGGGCTCAAACAATCCTCCTATCTTAGCCTCCTGAGTAGCTGGGACTACAGCGTGCACTGCCATGCCTGGCTAATTTTTTGATGTTTTATTGAGACAGGGTCTCACTATGTGACTTGGGCTATATCAGCTTACTTTCAAAATTTCATAAGTATTTCTTTGGGAAAAAAAATAGCTAGGCAACAGGCATGCATCTTGAGAACCACTTCTTTCTTTGGATGAAATCTGGCCATTAGTAACAAAAACTCTGGAAGCCTCTGTGAGTCAGTTCTTCACTATCTCTAGAGGTTGTTATTGAGCAAATATTAATTATATTTTAAATTCATTGTGCCAAACATTTTGGTAATTATTTTTCAGGCACCATTTTACTTCATACTCATCATAACAAGGAGATACTATGATAATTTCCATTTACAAAGAGGAAATGGAAATTTAGGGGAAATTAACTCATCCAAGTTTCATCTGACAATTGTCAGAGCCAGGATTTGAACCCAGGCAGTCTGAAGTCAGCCTCCACACTCCTAGCCAATTCACTGTGCCATTCCCTGGAGTGGAAAGTTAATCAAGCTGGTCACAAATTCTGCCTTTTTCTTCTCCTTCATGAAGTACTGTGGCCAGGAGGCAGCACTGGGACAACAAGCACTGAGTGTGACCTCTCATTAGCAGGGAGCACATTTTTAGCTCCCTAGAGGCTGGTGCTGCAACTAGCTCTCCATGAAAAGCCCATAGAGAAGAGCATGTTTTGTGTCGTGGACAGGATTGCTGAACTCAGCAATGCCTCCCCACCCC
Source organism: Mandrillus leucophaeus (assembly GCF_000951045.1). NCBI lineage: Eukaryota > Metazoa > Chordata > Mammalia > Primates > Cercopithecidae > Mandrillus > Mandrillus leucophaeus. The sequence goes on along the minus strand of NW_012104399.1, from coordinate 72,055 downwards.
TGCTCATTGCCAGTTTGGGCTAGTTTGCCATTTGTGCTAGTTTCATCTTGGGGTTAGTAATCAGGTAATTGAATCTGTGGGTAGAGGCATGGCATCTGGAGTATTTTGGCAACACCAGGCTTATACAAGAGTTGCTAAGGAATACTAATGTTTTGTCACTCAGAGGTAATATAATGCCTCTCTTATATCAGTCGAGGTATGTAGGAAGGAAATTTCATAATGTTTATAGGCACGATCCTATTTTAAGATAGGTGTACTTTTTCCTCATAAGATATTCATCAGCACAGAGTTATTGTTTCTTTGCCAAATTTCACTGGACTCTGTTAGCATTAATGAAAAATAGTATGACAAAAACTTTGTTTCAGTATAGCAGAATAAACTATAAGTCAACCTTAAGATGTTTATCTAGCTCAGTTGCTAGTGTACCAAAAGTTATCATCGTCAGCTAATTCCTTCCCAAATTTTCATGGAGCAAATAAATGTGAAATGCCATCTGCTTCCCCAAATTTCCCCAGCACCTGGAGCACTTCTATAGATAGCTGTCGCAACCTGGCACATCAGACATTATACTGGTTATTAACGTAACCATTATGAATAACATATTGTTGCTTATTTCTCAATGTTCAACTACCTTGACTTTTTGTTCAATGGGCATTTACCTAGATTTTTAGCCATCTGACAGCCTATTTTAGCAACTGACGCCCAGAAATTTCAATCTGGAAAAGGTTATCTCTTAATTATTTTGAAAATTAATTTATTCACCTTGTACAACTATAAAGTTATTGTGACCATCTATTAATATGATCCAATGATATTAACACAATCACATATTTGATAAAAAGTAAGCACAATGCTTAAGAGTATAAGTATTTTAGTTATATTATTGATTAACAATGTGCTAAATTCTAATATGCCTAATCCTGTCAAGAAGGCAGAATTGCCTTCTTGTTTGATTATTGATTTATTCAACACTTAGCTACTTATGTGCAAATGCTATATTCAAGATGACATTAGGAGTTGTGCAGTGTTTAAAAATTATTTGGTAGATGTGAGTTTACATTCTTTTTTTTTTTTTTTTTTTTTTAGACAGCATCTTGCTCTGTCACAGAGGCTGGAGTGCAGTGGCATAATCGTAGCTCACTGAAGTTTCAATTTCCCAGGCTCAAATCATCCTCCTGCCTCAGCCTCTCAAGTAGCTGGGACTATGGGTGCACATCACCACACCTGGCTATATTTTTTATTTTTATTTTTAAGAGACACAAGGTCTTTCTGTGTTGCCCAGGTTGGTTTCAAACTCCTGAGTTCAAGTAATCCTCCCACCTTGGCTAAAGAAAGTAATTTGTGCAAGTAACTATAGTCTAAGAAATAAAGTTATTACATATAATAGTTTTTCTTTCTGTCTTTACTTTTTTTTTTTTTTTTTTTTGAGACAGAGTCTTGCACCATCATTTAGTCTGGAGTGCTAGATTGTAGTGGCACAATCTTAACTCACTGCAACCTCTGTCTCCTGGTCTCAAGTGATTCTCGTGCCTGAGCCTCCCGAGTAGATGAGATTACAGGCATGCCCAACCATGCCCGGGTCATTTTTGTATTTTTAGTAGAGATAATGGAGTTTTGCCATGTTGGCCAGGCTGGTCTTGAAATCCTGGCCTCAAGTGATCCGCTTGCCTTGGCCTCCCAAAGTGTTGGGATTACAGGCGCAAGCCACTGCACCAGCCAACATATAATAACTTTAGTAGTAACACACGTTATCACTAAGGCACTAGTAAGGATGCAGGTTGAGGGGAGACAGGGAGAGGTTGTTCCTAGCTGATGTCATTAAGAGAAACTTTGGAGTAGCATCTGAGTGGAATATTTTGGGTGGTTACAGTGGGGCTGGGGAGTAGGGAGAAAGGGCACTCAAGTCAAGGGCTTGATGTGAGCAAAGGCCTGGAACCAGCACACTGGGACATTATTTAAAACAACAAGTCTGGAATCTAAGTTACCATATAAGGAGTAGCAGGAAATTAAGGACAACCAGATGAGGATAGATTCTCAGTAGCGAATACTGAATGGCATGACAAAGGGTTTAGAATTTATTTACATATTGAGATAAGGAGCAATAAAAAGTTTTCAGGGGAAGAAGAATCATAGAGTTAAAAGCATGTTTTAAGAAGTTGAATATGGCCTCATTGTATAGTAGCTGTGGAAGGGAGGGAACACAAAGAGGAGAATCAGTTAGGCCACTGCACAACTCATACATAAGGCCATGAGAGCGTGAATGAGAAGGAGCAGAGGTTATGGATGTCAGAGTTAATAAGGAGTTAGATTTGTCAGGACTTGGCAACTGATGACATCTCATTGAGGAAAAGGAAAGTGTCAAATGGAATGTAAGGCTCTTATGCTTAGGAAACTGATGGGAGAGCAGAATGACACGTAGAAATAGGAGTATCAGGAGAAGGAAGATTTTGGGAAAAAAGATGATGGATTCACCAAGTTTGAGGTGACCTTGGGCCAAATAGGTGGAATTATCTGCTAGGCAGTTGGAATGTTGGATGGAGAGAGATGAAGAATCAGAGCTAGAGATAAAGATGTGGGAGTTTTGAAAGGGATAGATGAGAGCAATGGGAGACATTTTTTATGAAAAGAAAAGGAGGCTAAGGAGAGCCTCCATGAAGCACCTACCTTTAATGGGTATAGGAGAAGGGGAACCCATGTGGAAGTTTATTTTGGGTCAGTCTGATATTATTTATAATAGGACTTGGTGAATTTGGCTGCATAACTGAAAGGAGCAATGAACGAACACATGTTATTTCAAATAAACAGATTGTGGGGAGCACAAAGGGCAACCACTGAGTCATGATATTGTAAGTTGTGAGAGATCTACTAATCCTACAGTCCAAATGCTTCATTTTACATGTAAGAGTTTGAAACCTTAAGAGGTTAAGTGACTTGCTTAGAAAGGTATTTAGTAGCAGGGCCAAGACTTGTAAGAAGATCTTAACTCTTAGTCCTGGGCTCTTTTTACTTCTCACTATCTCTACAAAAGAAAAGCATGGTTGTGGGCATTTAGGCAAGGATAAAAGTAAAGAAAAATAGAAGCCATCATACTACTTGACTAGAAAGAGGGTATAGGTAGTTTTTCTAAACCATCTGAAACAATTGGAAGAGGCAAGTTAGAGCAATGACTGAAGAATTAAAATAGTTGAATGTTTTCAGGTTCATTTTGCTAGAAGCTGATAATCTTATAACTTCATGATTAGCTTTGCTGATATTTTCATTGCCTAGGGTCCGAAAAGAACACTAGTAGAAACCTCTTATTTGAATGTAATTACTACCAACAGTGCAGAGTTGGTGATGTACAAGTAATGGTAACTTGGAAAAAAAGAGATGTGCTAACAATATTCTTAGGAAAGAATCCAGGGCATAATTAGAAGTTTACCAGATTTCAGTAAAAGTATGTTTTAACGATTCTTGAGAAGCATTCTTAAAAAAATTATTGAAAATGGAGCAAAAATTTCAAGAGGGAACACAGATCATAAGGCGTGGGCAATTTACGAATGGAAACATGGACACACAATTAAAAATGATGTCGGGTAAGAGGAAAAGAGAGCTACTATTTAAAAAAATAAAACCAAATCATTTACTATCACTGAGAGTTTCCCAATAAGTTCACACAACCAAGAATGAAGATAAGACGGTGACACTTATTTATAATAGTGTAAATAAGGTAAAAATTCAGGGTGCTGTGAAGATGTGAAACATGAAAACACCGAGGGCACAAAAAGTGCATGTGTGTGTGTGTGCGTGTGTGTGCGCATGTGTGTTATGCTAAGAACAAAAAGATAAAGGCAACAAGATGACTGCTGAAATACATAGCATAATATTAAAATGACAGAGGTAAAATACTATTCCGTTTCTACTTTACTTTCATATTTTTGATTAAGGAGAATAATCTTGATCCTCAAAAGGGTAGAACAAAAATGTCTAAAGGGAAATCAAAGCTGAAGAGGAAATACAGCATTAAAGACAGAGCTGCTCTAGTCTTCAGTCTCTGATGGGTTTCATTTCAGTGGGTAGAAAAATTTATAGACATGACAGAAAAATATTGTTAAGTAACCTCCTTGGAATCTTGGATGAAGTGAAAAGATACCAGAAGACTGAAAGTGGCAAATGACCCAATTTTTTGAAGAGGCAAAGAGGTGAATAATGAATATTTAAAGACTGGTGAAATTATGGATTAATCCCTAGCAAAGTTGTAGAGTGAACTGCATCTAGACAAGGAATGTGTTATTTAGACAAGGAATAAGTTAGGTGGTAGCAGTTGATAACTAAAAACAAAGCATTTAAAACACACTATTTTTTATTGCTTAATTATTTCAAGATCTGCAGATAACAAAGGTTTAAGCTGGTTTTAATGATAACTAACATTTATTAATTTTTTAATGTTTTTAATATTATTTATCATCTAAGACTCAATAATTATTCATCCATATTTTCTTTTAAAAAATGACTGTAATTCAGCTGAATTTATTTTGATTCATCATAGATGCTGAGTAATTGTTTTTCTAAATTTTTAACTATGTATCTGAAGTTTTATCAAATAATTATTTCCTATTGACTTAGGATGAAACTTTTATTACTTACTAATTTTTTAAACTGTACATTAGGGTCTGGTTGCAGGTTATCTGTATAGTTTTCCAACTATTGATTCTGGTACCAATACTGCATAGTTTAGATCATTTACCAATTAGATATATTCAAGTTTTCCTTTATTGCTCTTATCAAAAATGTATTGATTAATAGCCATAGTTTATTTTTCTAGTTGGACTTTGGAATCGTTTTGTTAAATTCCAAGAGAAACAAAATTGAAAACCCAACTAATTCCTTATTTATCCACATTTCCCACCAAATCAGAGAAATCAACCAACCAACCAACCAACCAACCAAACAAGCAAAAATCTACATGCCTTGATGAAATTTAAAGTTACTCTTAATGGTCACTATCCAGAGATAATCAGAGATTGATAATGTTATATAAGATTTATATCTGCATAGTTTATTACAGTTCATATCAAATTGGGATTATTTTTACATGTTTAGTAATATAAATTGGCCACACAAGCAATGGATGAGAATACCTCCTTAGAGATATTGATTGAAACTGTATTAAACTTAAAATAAATTTGGAAGTATATGATAAATTTTCTGTTTTAAAACTGCACTTTCAGGAATAATATGTGTCTCTGGTCACATATAGTATGTCACTTGGTAAAGTTTTGTTAAATACTGCCCATTTCCTTAGTAGGTATAAAAGTGCAAACATTTCTTCATGTAAATCTGGCATACTTCCTTACTAGTATTATTTTTAAATTTTAACATTGCAAAATGTTGTAGCTATTAAGGATGGAAAATTTTCACATTATATTTTCTGATTAATTTGTGTTTTTCAGAAAACTACTGCTTTATATATATTCATTGTGTATCTGGCTTCTTTACTGAACTTTCAAGTCAATTCTTATTCTTAACCTTAGAGACACTGAAGATGAAAACTAGAGAGTTCATTAACTTTCTCAAGTCACGCGATTGATCGAGTGGTGGAACTTGTGTCAAACCTGATTTTCTACAATTCCAGGGGTGATGCTTTTTTATCTTTTTATTTTTATTATTTGCTTTCTTCCTTATTGCTTTCCAAATATATCAATAGAAATACAATTCCCCAAATAAGGGACATTATAACAGCAAGGGGCTTTATACTCATCAGAGTTCTGATCAACTCTTAGCACCAACTTCTAACAGTTACATTGACAATTTGGAGACTGTCTGGAATGAGTCTGTGAAGAATGACTGAAATCCAGGAAACAAAGCTGTATAGCTTCAGTGGCAGCAGTCATGATAATTGGGTGGAAGTTAAAGGCAACCAGATTCTGGTACATTATGTCAGAACTCTTAACCCAGAGAGTTGTTCTCAAATGGAAAAGGGTGTTTTGGGGGGTGTTGATCCACCTGATACTGAAGTGCTCAAGGAGAAGCTCAAGGTGAGCTTGAGCATGGTGTTAACAGAGTGAGGACGTGGATAAAGAAGTTTCTACATTTTCTTCTGTTCCAATGATTATGTCTGCATCTAGCTTTGAAATATCCTACTTCTTAAGTTAGCCATGGGAATTGGGCATGGTTATCACTACTATTTATGGGGTGAATTAAAAAGCACACATTTTCTAAACCCCATTTATCAAATAATTGTAGTCTTCTTTCCCAACCTTACAACACATTCTAACAGACCTCTAAACAGAATTCAGTGTGTGTTTTACTTATTTATTCCTTTGTCTACCCTATCTTGTTTGTTCTAACAAATAGCGACAAAACAAAACAAAACCAGGATAAACAGCAAACACAAAACAAACCCCTGAATAATCGAGGGGTGATGGTAAACTTGGCCAGGTCTTCAGTGAAGAAAAATCTGTCAGTAGGCCAGACAATCATTAGCTTTCACCCTTTCTCAGCTTGATTGTATTTGTTCATTCATTCATTCACCCACTGAGGACGGTTTTTTTTGTTTTGTTTTGTTTTGGTGCTCCAGCTAGTGTTGAGCTCTTTGTTGAGGGAACTGTGAAAGATGCAAGTATGTCTTTGTCTTGAGAATTCCTGGCTGGAGGGAAGAAGCTACATAAAGAAGTGGGATGGGGAGGAAGGCAGAGGCAAAAAGGGCCTGAACTATTAGGTGTTCTGAAAAATCACTTTGATTCTGTTCCAACCCTCTTAAAACAATAACAAATGCTTCTGAAATGACACCACAATCTCTTCTTGCCCACTTCTATTCCTTGCAAACTGGGGAAAGTGGGAGGAAACTGCAGAGGTGGAGAACTGCTTCAGGTTAGAAAATGTGGTTAAGCAAAGCAGAACCTCCATAGTTTCTTCTCTTGACTCCACTTCAAACTGTATTCACAAGCGTGAACAACAGAAATCTGAGGAAGTTCTTTTCCTTTTTTTCTTTTCTTTTTTCTTTCCTTTCCTTTTCTCTTTTCCGTCTTTTCCCTTCCCTTCCCCTCCCCCCTCCCCTTCCCCTTCCCTTCCCTTTCCTTTCCTGATGGAGTCTCACTCTGTTACCGAGGCTGGAGTGCAGTGACGCAATCATGGCTCACCGCAACCTCTGCCTCCCAGGTTCAAGTGATTCTCGTGCCTCAGCCTCCCAAGTAGCTGGGATTACAGGCATGGACCACCATGCCCAGCTAATTTTTGTATTTTTGGTAGAGACTGGGTTTCAGCGTGTTGGTCAGGCTGGTTTTATACTCCTGGCCTTAAGTGATCTGCCTGCCTCAACCTCCCAAAGTGCTGGGATTATAGACATGAGCCACCGTGCCCAGCCAGAAATCTGAGGAAGTCCTGAACAGGGGTCAGGGGTGTGATTTTGATGTTTATAAAAATTTATCATGATGGTCAGAGAATCCGATAAGCAGAGGAATGGATTCAAGTTCCAACATTTGACTAATTCCTTAGCTTTTCTTGGCCTTGGCTTTCTACTGTAAAACGGGAATGATAACATGCTTTTGAAAATACTCATAGGACTAATTAGACAAATGAGATAAAATGGATGTGAAAGTTTTATTTTTCATAGCCTAAATGCCATGTAAGAATAGGCACTGTTATTATTGTTAGAAATCTCACAATTCTTTTTCTTAGGAGATGTCCATTTTATTCCACAGTTGTTAGCATATTTGATTAATAATAGCTGTTGTAGCCCACTTTGCTGTGTTATGTCATCCTGTGTCAATCACTGATACATTTAATAGGTTGAAAACTTGATGCTTAGGACAGAAGAATCTAGTTTTAAGTTCCATTCAGAACTTCTGAGGATAACCTAGCTGTGTGTCTTAAGTGGCTTGACTGAATCCTCTCAGTCCCTGGGATTTTATGTAAAAACTATAATTACAGATCTCACTCAAACTGCTTTGATGATGTTTTAGGAAAATGTGCATGCCCCAGGGTTCTGGGTAAGGGAGCTTCTTAAGCAGTAAATGTTCATGGAGTCTCTTCCCAAAATGACATTACTATCATTTAAATAAATTAAAATATTCTTATTTCATTTTAAGAGAGGGTAGGTAGTTGGAGACTGTAGATTAAAAAGTGGAAGTCCTATTGCAGTTTTAGCATTGAACTATGTTACATTTGTTTATACTCTGGTTAGTCTTAGATGCTTGTTCTCTAATTTGTTTTAATCGTAGTTTTCTAAAGAAGCAGCTTTTCCTTTCAACCATCCAGTAATGTTCAGAAAGTTCATGGGGATCTTTGTCAGTAGAGGATTTAGCAAAGTAGCATTATCATTCTGTTGCACAGTGGAAAAACCTTCCCCAGTTATCAAAAAGCAGTTTCCTTAATGAGCTATCAAAATTATTATACCTCATCACATGGTCTCCTTTATGGGTGGGCTATTATGTTTGGCAAAGAAGTGTGGCATACCACATTTGTTTGAAGAAACCTTTCCGTCTCTGGAAGAAACATGTAATCTTGGTACAGCACTGGAAAATTGTGCTGAGGTTACATTGTTGACTATTGTGGCATGGGGCTTTTTTATTTAGAAGATTGCTACATCTTCATGTACCATCTTCATGTGAATTTCTTTGGAAGCTCATGACAAATTAGAAGTTGTTCCTCTAACTATGTCTTCATCATGAGATATGTTGGTTAACAACGGGGCATTATACATTCTTTGGCCACTGGTACTTTAAGAATTCCTTAGAACTCTAAATAATACAATGATCCAAACACATGTTAAGGTATGCCTTTGTTAAAGACTCAGGCTAGTTTACACTTGTTTTTACTCTCTCACTGATTCAGATAGAGCGAATAAGGAAAAATATATATGGCCAGTCTGGAATACAGAAGCAGGGCTGACTTCTTGGGTTTGTGACCTGTGAAGTCACCCAGGGCATCATGCTCAGAAGGGCCTAGCACTTAGATCAAAGCTCTGTTGTCACCGCCTTGAAATTTTGAATACCTTTTGAACAAGGGCCACCACATTCCATTGTGTTTTTGGCCCCACAAATCACACGGCAGGTCTTGCTTTGGGTCACTGTCTTATTGACTGTTAGATGATCCCAGATATTGACAAAAAGGGAACAAGATGAGGTAGAGTGCTCGGAGACACTTGTAACAGGGAACATGTGCTAAAGAAGTAACTAGAACCCATCTGTGTTCATGTTATTGTTTTAATATTGGTCTCTGTACTGTGGAGATTTCTGTTTTATGTAAAGAACTCCATGCCTCTTAAATTCCTATATTTACAAATCAAGAAAAACTTATTTGGGTATTTGGGAGTGGAAAGCAGTAGGGAGTGGATCTGGGGAAATGTGAGAGGTTTTTTTTTTTTTTTTTTTTTTCATCATGAGCGGCTTTGGCCAGCAAAATCTGGCTCTGCTGCTTAAATTCCAGTGTCAGGACTTTATATGGCTCCTTTCCAAATGGAGGCAGTCCTAAGCAGGTGCTTGTACTTGTGATTATTTTTATTGTCCAACTTTTGACAGAACTCACCCCTTCACGTCTAGGCTCAAACGTCACCCTCTTTGTGAAGCCCATCCTGACCACTCTATTTAAACTTACAACGCACTCCCATCCCCACTCCTCACACTCCAGATTCCCCTTATTTCACCTCTTTTCATTCAAATGCACAAGGTGTGGTGCATAGTAGGTGCCTAATAACCATTAATTGAATAGAGGCATGAGAGACTCTGTTGATAACACACATTCCTTACAACTAAAGGCAAGCCTGGATGAGAATAAAATGTCAGCTTTCTTCTTACTCTCTTTTCCTCAGTGGCGTCTGTTCTCTGAAAGTGGATTCTGGTTCTTAAACTTCCTCTGAGTTCATCCTTCAAATAGAACTGAGTCTCTGATCACAAGACAGTCTAAGATCTAGTTTTCCGGTTTGAGCATATTCATATTTGTAATGGTATTTTCCAATGTCACTGTAGGCATGGGGGTAAGAAAATGTATTAGCTGTGGAGGAGATGTCAAGAGTATACGGAATGTCACTCATTCTAAGGGAATCTTTGTGTGTTTGAGGAGAGATTCCCTGGGCCTTTTCATTGTTCTTCAGTGTGGCCCACGTTTACTTTCAGACAGGAACTCTGCAGGGATAACTCTGTCAGTGGTACATTCAGTCCTTCATCTCATGCTTCTCGAGAATGCTGGAGTCATTGGTATCCTCAATTCCAGTATTGTTAAAGGTGAATTTCAAATTACTAGTCTATTTCAAAATACTATTGAGTTCCAGTTAACTCTCCTTTTGTGGAAAGATCAACTATTTTTTAAAATGTGTACTGACTTGAAAAGGGCCTCAAGAGACATTTTAAAGATCAACATAATATTTAATTAACTTTAAGCAGCCCTGTTTTAAAATTATAGTTGAAAACTGAACTTCTAGGCAAAGGGGTACTTTGACCAGTAATTTGGTAAGGGAAGAGTTGGTGCATGGATAAAGTAATAAGGAAGAACATGAAAGCAATTGTGTAAAATAGAATCTATGTTTGGTACACCCAAACTGAAGTACCTACCCTTGAACAATTGTTTCTGCATACTATCATAATTTTGCTCTTATTCTCTTTAAATCTTTGAGAAGACGTCTGACTAATCAAAAATTCAATTTACTGATCTGATATGAGAAATGAATGGCTTCACGATAATTATTTAGTTTTCAATTTGAGAACCTAAGTATCTCATTTCAACTACTTAATGTGTTTAATCTTTTTTTTTTTTCTTAAGAAAAAGAAAAAGATGGGCACTTGGATCTTGGTTCTGTCAAATTCTAGGTATATTTTTTCAATTTATTTTTTCAATTCTTTTTTCAATTTATTTTTTCAATTCTTTGCAGTGAACATAATGACTTTTTAGGCACCTGAAACCAGATAGAATAAATACAACTGTGAAGATTATTTTATATTATAGCCAGTCATTGGAGAAACAAATTTTAATGTAAAAATGAAATAAATCCTATAGTGTAAAAGTTTTTTTCTTTTTTTTCTTCCAAAGTGAGGTCTATGTATTGGTATGTCTGGGTGCATTGTTCTGATTTCATTCTTGAAGAATAAAAAAAATTATTTCCAGTGTAGGTAAACAGGAGGAAAAAGCTAAAATGCAAAGATTCTCACTGAGTTTTAGTCTAGATTGGAGATTCTGAGGCTTAAGTACTTCCAAAAATGAAATAATTCTTGCAAACTCTCTGCATACTCTGTGATTTTGTTTTCCTAGGGGGGAAGAGATTAGCTGAGGTGGCTTCCTGGGCAAGGCAAGGGTGAGGGCGAGGAAAGCTGGCATGTCCCAGGGCGTCCAAGAGGGAGGAGACTGGATGTGCTGTTTCCATGGACACACCACTGCTCCACTTTTCCTCTAGGTGGTGACAAATGTGACTGGATTTAGCCTGGTGAGGTGTAGGCTGGTTTATGAGAAATTTGTTCCCATAAACTTTTTCCAGTTTTTTCCCTACAACCTTTATACAAGTAGATTACTTCCAAGCTAGAATTACTTTGTGATCTTACGTTGGAGATTTGTTTAATCCTTTCTAATGGGATATATTTAGGCTGATGGAATAATCCAAATATTTTTTTAATCATCAAAAAAGCATACATCTGTATATTCAGGAACCTACTTACTCTCTTGATAGCTTTTAAGGCATTATGACGATTTTCTGTTTCTATTTGCAATTGGAACCTTCAGTGACTAAGATTCCTAGCCTTAGAAATAACTGTATACAGCTATATCTTTGGAAATGTGTGGTTTTGGTAAGAGTTGTAAGGTGCACTGGAGGGAAAAAGGGCTCGAGCAAGGGTGTGGCCCAACTGAAAGAGGAAAATTCAGAACAAGGGTCTACTTGTGTATTTCAATTAGCTAATTAGGAGATATAAGCATTAGAAATAGTGGAGCTTGTGACCACACAACTCACGCAGTCTAATAAAGTAACCTTTAGACAACAGCTGTAATGTAACAGGCCCGTGCCAAAAACAACACAGCAAAGCCGAGTTCCTGTCCCTTAAAGCAGGACAGCTGAGATGGTGTCTCAGTGTAACAACAAAAAAGAACAAAACAAAACAAACAACAATCCTGATCAAGGTTTTCTGAAGAGAGGAAAATATAATAATTAGAAGCTAGACATTTAGCAAAGCATTGTTTTAAGGATAAGTAGCAACCTTATCAATAGACTTCTGGTGTCTTACTACTGGCTAAGAAGACATTTCAATTTACTGAATGTTTCTGGGTGAAACTGAGACATTGTATCAATTTAGTAAAAAATCTAAATTAGGATTAGCGTAATTAGCTATACAATGAAAATTTTAAGAACAACAACAACAAATCCCTGATCTAGCATCAGTTTTTAAAAAGTACTAATTTTTTTCCTACACCTAATGTCAGTGGCAGAAAACGCTGAGAAATTGGGATATTGCTTTACAAAGATCTTTTATTTCTTAAAACAATTACATCAAAAGTTGTAGCTAATGATAAATGATTGTGACACAGATTTTCAAGTTACTGCCAAACACAGGGCTTTATAAAATTAAAAAGAAAGCTGGATCATTTAAGAAAAGTAATTTATTTCTTGCTTTGACTTTTACCCAGAACAAACATAAAAAATGTACGATTTTCCTTCTCGGTATTAACAAAATATTTTCCAAATCCACTGCATGCACTGCATTCCTTTATCAGGATCTTATTCAGTTTGTGACTCTGCTGGAAACTGATATCTTAGAATTAATCTGATACGTGCTTTTACCTACTTTTCTCTTGTTTAATGCTTAAATTACGTATACTAACATTCATTTTAATTATCTTAGGTTTTCTGGAACATGCTATCTACTACAAATACAAAGTTTCAGGTCATTTTTAAAATTGCTTTTTCTCTCTTTTAAAAAAATGCTAACTTTTTGATGCATTCATAGCTTAAAAAAGTTTCCAAGTTGGGGATCTGTGTTTTGATCTAAGACCAGTCAAATGAACATTTAAGGAAAAACTGCATTTCTAAGGTACACAGAGTGTGAAAGATAGTTTATCAGACTGCCTTAACAGCTTTTGATTGTTGTTTGAAACGCAGGCACAGCCTTTTTGAAAATCAAGAACATTTGCCCTGTACTCAGGTTCTGAAGCCCCAGAGTTACAGAGGGTCATAAGGGTTAAGAGAGAAACAGAGACGCGTCCATGAAGGCTGACAGTTCTGTTTTTCCACTTACAAGGGCTCAGCGACAGGGGCAGCCGGCCACGGTCTGCCTTCCTCTAAGCAACCACCTTCATGAGTTATAACTGTACGCAGACTTACTGTGATGGCCTGGAGTCTTCCCTTCACCAGCTCAGCTTCTTCCATTCTAGAAGTCAAGGACAGTCAGACGGGGAAGCAAGTCCAAAGCTACCATAAATCAAGGAGCCTCCTGGGGGAGAGGAGCGGGGGTGACAGAAGAGAAGCAGGGAGAAATCCGTTCTTTGCACCAGTGGAGAAATGGAGAAATTCCCGACTTGTCAGGAGCGTCTCCGAGCAGATGCACAGATCAGGCCAGACAGACACATGTAATGAGGGTGTGCTGGGGAGGCAGACGCTGAGGCTGCTGGCATGAGTTGACTGACAAGTTTGAACGGCAGCGGCACAAGCCCTTTTCCTTCAGGAGCTGCCAGCTCTTTGTTGTAATGTGCACAGTTAGCAAGGCACATTTTCTTATTAACTGTTCCTTACCCAATTCATTATTTTCCAGGAGTGGCACAGACAGCCAACACACTGAGTGTTTAATCAGCCTCTGCTCTAGCAACACACAGCCATCCCCGGATGTGTGGGTCTGTGTGTGTTTGTACAAAGCTCGTTTACCTGCTCTCTACCTCTAGAGAGAGAGCCTTACCTTGGCTGAGGCAGAAGTGCCAAGTCACTTGTTTGCCTTTCTTCCACTGATTGGCTTTGATAATAATACAACAATCTATAGCTACGTTAAACTTCATGTAGCGGTGAATTTACGTTGGTTTGTTCTCCCCCTTCTACACCCCACCCCCGACCCACCTGCTCAGCAATTTGTTGCAAACTTTGGAATCTTTAGGTCATGGAGAACTCAAAGGTGTTAATGTGACTATATTGAGAAGTTGGCCCACCAAGGTATTTAGTGTGGCTTAAACACCAAGTGCCACCTTTTGTTATTGCTTGACTTGGATTTCTGTGGAATGCAGTTCTTTCTTGGACGTTGTTCAGAAATGACACTCTTGGCTTTCAGGAAGGTGCCCATTTTGACCTCACCAGTTACGCAAGAGAAAGGAGTGAGCCTTTGAAAATGTGATGAGACATTCTGGAACTGCCTGGAGCCCTGGACTGTGTGGATATTCCCCTCTTTAGAAAAAGGCAGGCAAGCCCAATGGGACTCCTAGGTCAAAGCAGAGGCTGGGAAGCTGTACAATTGGCTCTGTCTGTTTTCTTTTCCCTACAGGTTCTTTGATTAAATTTTGTTGAAGTAAATCCTAATTACCAACTACCTTATTATTATGTGTTTGAATGCTATTAAGCACTTTCATATCGACATTCAGTTGAAGAGGTGAAAAGGACAACCCAAACATTGAACATATTTCCTTTGTAGTTTTGATATTAGTAATAATAATAGCTAATATCTGTTGCATTCTCTCTATAGGCAAATGCATTCTTGCAAAGTGCTGAGGGATAAGTGCTATAATCCCCACTTTAAAAATGAGGGAACAGGCTCAGAGAGGTAATTTGCCATATAGCTAGTAAGTAGCAAAGCCAGGACTGGAACTCCAGCTGCCTGACTTTATAAGTGGCATTCATCAAGGACTGCCCAAGGACACAGGGCAAGGAGAGGCACAGGCTGAAGGTTAAGTCAGTCTTTATGAGAAGGGGTTGGGCCCCCAGCCTCCTCCTCCATCTAGCTCCTAGAACACTACAGCTGGGTGTAACAGCCTAAGACAGAATGGTGTGGGAACGTCCTCTGGAGAAATTTATTGGCCCTACTGAGGTTTCCCCATATTATCGGCTAGAGTTCCCCAACCACAGAGCCCTCATCCCAAGTCAGTCACTATAAGGTGAAACCCATGTTTTAAGAGTCTGAAATTATACTTGAGAGTAGTTTGTCTTTGCTCATACATCCTCAGAAGGGACACTTAGGGAGACCAGAGAATAGGAGGATTGTTTGGATGTAGGCCAAGTTTGTTTACTGTTGGATGCATATTTACGCATTAAAAAAAAAAAATCAAACCTTCAAAACTTCTGATTTTGTTTATTTGTAGATCCTGGCTGAAATTAAAGACAAGAAAGCAGTAATGATAAATATCTCAGTCAGAATTGCATGTTTGGTGCCCAGAACAAATGGGCAGTCATCCAATTATTAGTCTGGATCTTTTCCTAAAAACAATTTACCTCTCAAATCTCATTTCTGCTAGAGGAAAACCCAAGATTTTGCTAGTGTAGGGGAGGACAAGATTTAAAAAAAGAGGATCAGGGAATTTAAGAGGGAGCAGAGTTGCAACAACTGATTGGCATCTTCATGTGGGTGGTAGGCAGAAAAGGCTGGAGCTGGGAAAATCTGGGGGACCTGAGTGGAATCCTGGAGCCAGAGCTCTGATGGCCTTGACAATCTCCCTTGGTCTGCACTACAGATTAGGCTGTTTCCACTCAACTGTCCCTCCCTCTCTCTTTCACCTGCCTCTTAGACATGTCCAGCTCCAGCCTTTTCTGCCGATCCTCCCATGTTCTCTCGTACAGTCATTTCTCCTCATAAAATTCTGTACATTTAACCCATCTTGGCATTTGTTTCTCATAGGATCCAGAATAACATCATAACTTCCACATCTACTATATTTTATTTACTTAATCTTTTATTGTCTACCAGAATGTAAGTTCCAGGAGAGGAGAAAGTTTGTTCATCCATGTATCCCAAACCCCTAACACAGTGCCTGACACATCAGAGGTTCTCAATAAATATATGCAGAATGAATAACAAATGCTTAAAAAATTAACAATTATTAGTATTGTCCACTAAACGAATGAATAAACACGTGGTGAGACCCATCAGTTGTCAGCAACCAGAGTGGTCCAGTGTCTCTCAGGAATTTTAGCATTCTTGCCGTGCTCAGTCACTGTCTGGGAGTAGCCCCTGGGAAGCATAGCCTTGAAGCAACCATAGGAATGCGTTTCAGAGTAAAGGTTTGATTTTTTTTTTTTTAAATTGACCCAAAGTGGGACTCTTGGGTCAATTATGCTCCTGTAGTTCAGTGTCTGAGAGGCACATTCTCATCAGCCACAGTGATAAATCTATGGAAAGAAAATAGAGCAGGGAGGAGAATAAAGATGGCTAAGGTAGGGAATGTTGCACTTTAGAATTGGCTCATTAAGGTAGCCTCAGTGAGAAGGCAACATTTGAGCAAGGTCTTGAAGAAGAAGTGGGAGTTAGTGATGAGGATACTTATGGGAAGAGCATATCAGGAAGGGCCTGTGCAAATGTCCTGTGGTGAGCCATACCTGCCATGTTTTAGGAACAAGGCTAGTGTGGTTAGAGAGCTGGGACTAAGAGAGAGTTAACAGGAAATTTGGTTGGAAATGTAACAGGTCCCAATTCATGCAGGGTCTAGTAGGCCATTGTAAGGACTTTAGCTTTTACTCTGTGTAGGATGAGAAGATATTGAGGTGCTTTGAGCAGAGGAGTGTTTTGCAAGGGCGAAAGCAGGAAGACTAGATAGGATGTTATTGCAGTAATCCAGATGAGAGATGATGGTGGCTTGTGTCAAGGTGGTAACAATGAGAGTGGTGGAATTGGTTGTACCATGGATGTCTTTGATTCCGTTGGTGGACTGGATATGGGGGTTTAAGAGAAAGAGAGGATTCATAATCACTCTTTGCCTGAGTAAATAGAAGTTGTCATCAATTGGCCGGGCACAGTGGCTCACGCCTGTAATTGCAGCAGTTTGGGAGGCCGAGGTGGGTGGATCACGAAGTCAGGAAATCGAGACCATCCTGGCTAACATGGTGAAACCCTACTAAAAATATAAAAAATTATATTTTTTATATCTACTAAAAATATAAAAAAAATTAGCCGGGCGTGGTGGCGGGTGCCGAATGGCGTGAATCCGGGAGGCGGAGCTTGCTGTGAGCTGAGATTGCGCCACTGCACTCCAGCCTGGGTGACAGAGCGAGACTCCGTCTCAAAAAAAAAAAAAAAAAAAAAAAAAAAGAAGTTGCCATTAATTGAGATAGTGAAGTTGATG
The DNA here is from genome assembly GCF_000951045.1 of Mandrillus leucophaeus. Taxonomy (NCBI): domain Eukaryota; kingdom Metazoa; phylum Chordata; class Mammalia; order Primates; family Cercopithecidae; genus Mandrillus; species Mandrillus leucophaeus. The sequence continues at coordinate 54,850 of NW_012104399.1, read as the reverse complement.
AACTAGGATTTTTTTTTTTTTTTTTTTTGAGGGAGAGGATAGATTTTGGAAAAGTCAATTGGTTCTCTACATGGAGATATTGAGTAGGCAACTGGATATATGAATTTGGAGTTTAGGAAAGAAGTCTCAGGTGGATTTATAAAATTTATTGTAACTATGGAAGGATCAGAAAACATCCAGAATTGTAGTTCAAAAAGTAGCATATGTTAGTGAACTAGCTTTCATTAAATATTAACTATATATTCATGACCAAATTCAGCCTTTGTAAAATAAATATATAATAGAGTGCTATCTGCTGTCAATTATTTTATTGAACTACTTTTACTAAATATTTTTGTTGTTTTCCAACCAGTGTAAACGAGGATGGCAAGAGTTAAAAGTTAAAGTCAATTAGTTGACATTATATCAGGAGGTAGGGATATAAGAGATTATGAGACAGTGCTCCTTCTTACAATGAATTTACTGTCTGGCTGGAGAGATAAGACACATGCTCAAAACAATTAGAAGAAAAAAGAATAGTAAACCAACCGTTATTGTATTCTGATGAAACAAAGTGCTAACTAATGCATGATTTCAGCCCAGGGTAGTATATCATAGTGAATGATAGTAGTGTGTGGGATTAGCAGTGAATGCAACATGAATTGAAAAATTGAGATTAATGTGAGTTGCAGGAAAGCTGTTGCAGGGAGAAAGTAGACTTTAGAAGCAGAGAAGGCATTTCGAAGCATGAGAGGGGGTGAAACAATGTGTTAGAGGTCCATAAGGGAGATTGTCCTGTCTGGAGCAGAAAGGAGAAATTAGACAGAGAGATTGATAGAAATATACATTTATACATAGAACTTGATGTTCAAGGAAAGTGGGAGAGAAAAGGTCAGATTCATATTTTAAGGTAATAAAACTGCCAACTTCTCAGACATACAGGAACAGGGAAAATTCAGGTAGAGAGATCCATCAGGAAGGGTGACTATGAAAGAATCCGTAGAAAGAGCCTGTAGAAAGAGGCTAAAAAATCACCGAGGTTCCACAAAAGGAATGGTCCCCCAGGGTTCTTCCTCACCTTCAGAAGGTCTGAACTCAGAGGCCACAAACTGGATGAACCTGAAGGACAAAGTAAGTAGAGGAGGAGTATTTAAGGTGCTAATACAAATGTGTTAGAACCCAAGGGGGATGGCAATGGGAATGACCAATAAGGAAGAAATCTGTAAGAAATTTCAAGAAGAGGGTTCAACTGGAGAGAAGGATGAGAATTTGATAGGTTCCAGATTAAGTACAAAATAGAGCTTGAATTAGAAATTTCAGATCAAAAATCGTAAAGAAATGAAATCTAATGAAATAGTGGCAGGAGAAAATTGAAGGATGCCAAAGTCAGGAAGTCAATATTTTTAGAATGTATGTGTCAAAAATGTCTCTAGAGCCTTTTTGAAACCAGATCCCATGTTAAAAAACTGGATGCTCATTCTCCTTCTCACTCTTCTCTCTTTTTCTTCCCATGTTTCTCTCTTTATAATTCTCAGACTTCTGGAGGTCAGAAGTAGTGTCATGCTAAGAATATGGTGTTTATTTTTTATGCTACATCTCTGAAGGAATTATTAGAAAAACCTTCACTTTCAGATTTACCATGTGCTAATGAGTCTGTTTCTATTTTCTTTTTTTAAATCCTTGACCCTTATTCTCTCACATCACTGGACAAGGTGAGTTTTTCATCGCCCTTTTATTCTTTAGTAGACCTTTGGAAGGGATTTAATTGCCATAGGCAAGTAACAAATAGTATGCGAGTAGGGTGACCACATAAATCAAATTAAAACATTTGACCACATAAATCAAATAAAAATTATTTTGATTTGTTGGTACTATGACATACCCATTTCATTGTGAGGTAATTTGAGCTTTATGGTTTAAAGAGTAAATGGGGAAAAATAATAGGCTTCAAGACAATCTACAGTACAGATGCTTGTCTTACTTGAGCTCTCCAGACACTGGGCAGAGTTAATCTCTCCTTCTCTCTTTACTTGGCTTCCAGGACACCTCACTCTCTTGATTTTATTCTCATGTCATTGGTCTCTCCCTCTCAGCCTTCTTTGTTCTTTCTCCTTTTCTCAATGTCTTAAAATTGCAGTGCACTAAAGCTGCAGTTGTTGATCTTTTCTTTTCTATTCCTTTCTACTCACTCTCAAGATCTCATTTAGTCTCATTTTAATGTCATTCAGATGCCAAGATTCATGCATTTATTTATATCTCCAGCCTAGACTTCTCTTCTGCGCTGGAACTCCCTTACCTCCGAAATCTGTATGCCTCATTCCCTCACCTTTTTGGGTCTTTGCTGAGATGCTACCTTCTCAATGAGGCCACCTTGACTACACTATGCAAAACCACAAATCCCTCTTTCTGAAACTATGAATCCTCCTTATCTGGCTCTATTTTTTTTTTAACCTTTATCATGTTCTGTAATACTATATGACACACTTTTTTGGGGGGTTTATTGCCTGTCTTCTTTCACTAGAATGCAACCTCCATGCAGAGAAGGTTTATTTTTTATCTGTAGTCTAAGTACTTAGAGCACACTGGTACGTAGTGGACACAACAGATAATTGTTGGATGGTAATCATTATGATCCATTTGATTGTACAATATGTGTCAATCAAATAGGCCTACTTAATGGATTGGGGAAATTGACATTCAAAAAGATTAACTAATCTACCAATGGGCGATATATCTAATAAGCAGTAAAACTAGGATTTAAATCTAGAACTGTCTGGACAAAACGTTCCCTCTTTATTCATCATACTATCCTACCTCTATTTTTTCCTTAGTTGCAATGAGACACCACAGCACAAGGTTTAACCAGACGTAGAATACTATATTGTGCATGACCCACAAATTCAATCATTTTGACGATTAGTGGAATTGATTTTTAAGACTGGACACAGTTTAGAACCATTTTTTTTGATATTTGCTTAAAGATTATACTATAACATTTTGTAAGCAAACAGAGTCTACAATCACTTTTTCTTTGAAATTTGCTTAAATATTAGACTATAATTATTTTGTAAGCAAAGTATTCCAGAGATATACCACTACAAAAAATATTCTACTTACATGTAGTCAAATAGTGTATGTGGTTAAGCATACTGCTGTCTCTTTAAACAACTATGCAGTGCTTTCCAGCTAAGTCTCCTAGAGGTCAAACAACTGCTCCATTTAGTGGAAAAGGATATTTAACTAAACCAGTTGACTTTTTAGAGATAAAAGGTGCAGCTGTTTTCTGAACACAGCCTAAGTTATCTAATATCCTATCAAAAATAACCACAGATAAGAAATAACCTATTAACAAACCAAGCACACAGCAAAGTCTCCCCAAATACCCATCAAACAAATTGAAAATGTTCCATAATTTATTTTCCTTCTCATGTCCATGTAACATGAGACACCAATATTTAACATTTTTGAGATCTTATATCTTAGTGTCCTCTGACTCAGTTTACAAATGGACATGAAAATAATTAGCATCATAGAAAGTATTATCATAGCTTTAAACTGGAGAAAAAGCAGGAGGCTAAACAGTCTGTAATCATCATTCCACAAAGATCAAGTACTATAGGGTACCTCAGCACAGTGCTTTTTTCTCTATCAATTTCCCACTTACACGTCCACACCTTCTGGTGCTTTTATACCCTTGTACAGTGTGTATCATAGAGGAGGATGAAAAACACCATCTAGATTGAACTTTAGATGTATTTGTTATGAGTAAGAGCATTCGATGTGGACCATTTGCCTTATTCACTTTCCTTCCTTTGTTAGTAGTGTAGGGAAGCCGCCCTTCCCTCAGCATTGTTTTCGGATTTGGGTGTATTTAAAAATGCTGTTCCACTGTGATACCTTTACTTGACACTTTCGTTTTTAGCCAGTTGATTCAACATAATGTTTAAAATATTTGGACCAAAAAATGTTCCTGAAACCAAAAGCATTTTGAGTACATTCAAATATGTGGTAGTGCATACTAAACTGGATGTTTAAATTATCCAGATTGCTTCTGTGTGTGCTCAGCTGTTTTATGAGCTTAAAAAATGTGGGGCTCTTTTTGATTGTTGTTTTGAGGGTTATTTCTCCTTTTTCTCTCAAAGTTTGTGATTTTAGTTTAAAGAGTAAGTGATTCAAAGTTTTAGCATCTGGGTAGTTTTTGCCCTAGATTTACACAAAGAAATACTAAGTGGGGTTTCTTCTATCAACTGAACTTGTTACATTCCCTTTTTCTCCTTAAGTTTGAATCTCAATTTTTGTTGGTAAAGCAAAATAAATACCCTCAAATTTGTATTGATCTCATAAATGCAAATAGAGAAATTAAAGCTGATCATTGAGAAGCTGCCTTGCCTATAAAGAAGTTATAGAGTCTGTAGTTCTACTAGACTCCCAAATGTATACATCGGGACTGCTGGACCTCATATTTGTATCTCAAATACTTGTATTCCCCCATAAAGTCTTGAAGAACAATTTGGCCATCATAGGAATACAATTTGGGAACTGAATATGGAATTTAAAAAAGATGTCACTGCTAAGTGGAAGCCCAGTACTTTGAGTTCTGATTACATAGTCATTCATCTATCCATACATCACATTGTGGTTAAACATCTATTGACTATGTAATGACATCATGCTATGTGCAGAGATAAAGATAAATAAGACAATGAACTTTTTAGTGGAGAAGGTAAGAGGTACACAGAAGACAAGTTAATACTGCATGAAAAGTGAAAATGTCACCAGTCACAATCAGGACAAGGAAGGCCAGAGTTCAGCGAAGTCATGCTAGCAGAGATAGCAGTTGAGCTGAGTGCTTGAGTCTTTCAGATTTGGACAAATAAGAGTTAATTAACCAAGAGAATGATTCCAGGATAGGAGGTGTAGGGAAGTAAGGGGGACATGGCACAGTCACAGCCCCTGAATGTCTAGATCATTATAGATAAACTGAATAATTCCCCTAGGTGCAGATTTTTAAGTAGATAATGGAATGACATCTTACCAAATTGTCCATGAACAGGCTTATACATCCCCAGGTTATTATGTAAGGTATGTGATATTCAAAGACTCTATGTGTATACATATATACACATACATATTATAAATATGTTTGTCTCTATTAATGATCCTTAGCTAATTCATGTACATCAAAATCTTGTTTCTCTTCCATTAGTTAATGAATGTAGATGGTTTTGGAATCAGAGATACTGGCTTATTTTCCAACCTTTCCATTTACTAGATGAGTGAACTCAAGAAAATCACTTAATATCTGAGAGAGTGCATTTTTTCAGGAGTACAATGATGGGAATAAGGAATATGTCAAAATTTTTTTCATCAATATTAAATTAGTATTTAGGTAAAGATGGTTAGAGGCTACAATAGATGGTTAATAAATGGCAACTTTACTATTACTATTTATCTTATTGTACAAGTCCAGTTCTTAGAAAGGTATATTAAATCTTGCAGTCATATTATTTTTTTTTTCAGTGCTTCTACATTTGCTGAATACCTCTCTTAACATATATAAGCTAATACTGCAATTGACTTGTTCATGAGAAAGACCAGAGTCTCATTCTTTCCTATGAACCAAGAAGCTATCAGCTATCTTCATTTCCAGGATGGGAAAACTGAGGCATAGATGGACTGACTGATTTGGGCAAGGAGCCAATTCATTAAATAATAACTCTCCTTGTCTTTCCATTGGATTCCCTATGGAAATCTTGGAGGGCTCGGTCTGATTCTTTGTCACTATGGAAATATCCTATAAGATTATCCAATTAGGTTGGTTTCTAGGCAGAGCCGTCACTCTGAAAGCTAGGGTGCAAGCCAGTTATGTTAAAGTGGATTTACACGGCAAAGCAAGAAATGAGCCAGCTGTCAGTATGTCTGCCTTTCAGTCCATTTCACTATTAAAAATGAAGGCTCTGAGGTTTCATTTACCAACAGATTGGGTTCCAGACAATTGTAATTCTAGCTTGAAGATTTTTGGAAATAAGTGTTTTGAAAGATGCCAACTGAAAGTTTACTTCCAAAATATTTAATGGCCTTTCTTTGGAGAGATGGATAATTTGTAAGGGCCAGTGTTTATTGCATGCCTTAGATAGGCCTTGAAAAAGAGAACTAAAATATAAGACTGCACATTTTCCATCTAGAAGTTTTACTCTAGTATAGTGTAAGATATAAAATATCTTTGTTATTTCATCATTAGTTCTGTCATGCAAAGTGAAATTCTTTTGGGTTTATGGCCTTCCTTCCCCTACCCTCCCTTTTCTTTTCTTCCCCTCTCCTTTCTTCCCTTCCTCTCTTCTTCCCTCCCCTCTCTTCTCTTCTCTCTCTTCTCCTCTTCCTTTTGGTGCAATTCTAACTGTAGGAGTTAGATTGCTTAATAGGTGCCCAGGGTAAAGACTGAAAGAATTACATTATGCAGTGAAGCAGTGGTGTGGGTGGGGTGAGATTTAAAAGAACATTAAGTTCCAAGAAATATAGTTGCCAGAAAGAGGTCTATAGGAACTCCTTTAGAGCTGGAGGTTAATTAGAGTCCTTACTTCCTGTGAAATTTGAAGGCCTAGAGCATAGCCCAAATAGTGACATAGGGAGCTGCCACTTTGTACCCACATTAGTTGGCCATCAGCCACACACACACACACAAAACAAAAAAACAAAAAACTCAGCAGCAAAATATTCCTTTGTATGTATTTAATTTCAACCTCATAACATAAAAAATACTTCAGAGAAAACATTTAAAAGCAATTTAAGTGTAAATTTCTTTCTAAGTAAAATTCCAAAGAGCAGTCTACTCTTACTTATAGGCCTTGAAATTATTATTATTTTATTTTATTTTGTTTTGTTTTATTTTATTTTATTTTTGAGACGGAGTTTCGCTCTGTCGCCCAGGCTGGAGTGCAGTGACGCCATCTCAGCTCACTGCAAGCTCTGCCTCCCGCGTTCACGCCATTCTCCTGCCTCAGCCTCCCGAGCAGCTGGAACTGCAGGCGCCCGCTACCACGCCCAGCTAATTTTTTGTATTTTTAATAGAGACGGGGTTTCACCGTGTTAGCCAGGATGGTCTCGATCTCCTGACCTCGTGATCCACCCGCCTCAGCCTCCCAAAGTGTTGGGATTACAGGCGTGAGCCACCATGCCCGGCCAGGCCTTGGAATTATTAAATATGAAATCCTAAGCTATTTTGGTACTGCAATAGTAAGCAGCCTTCTAAAGGGAGTCCCTGAACAGAATAATAGCAGTAATTCAGAAGAAACAAAGGTCAAACCAGATTAATATCTCGTGTTAATTTTGTCCAAGGCTTTATTAACATACTATGGTTTGCCCATTTGACATTTGATTTTTATCAAGCTATATTCTTATCCCCATTCTTTATTTATGTATCTCTTTTGGAAATGAATATGAATGAAATAAAAATCACAACCTTTTAGGGTGTGGGGCAGATCCATTTTCCTTTCTTTGAATTTACCAAATCTGTTTGTGTGAGGAAACAAGGAAATGTATTTTTGGGGCCTAATGGTATAAGTACATTATTGTGTTTCCCAGAGCTATTGAAGGCAGTAAGCTCACTTCTAAGTGAGCAAGGTAAACACCCTCAGTTTTGTGTTGAGCTTTGTATGACTGCTGGGTCTTCTCCCCCATCCCACGATCTACTAAGCACAAATGGACATGTGACAAATGGAATGTAAACAAATTGTACCCCATGGGTGCACAGCAGGGGAAATGTACCGAAAGAAAGGTTCTTACTTGCTATTACAAATGGTAGCCTCCAAGTGCCAAGTTAATTATAAAAAGGAGAAGCAGTGACTCCCTAACATACGGCTCAAAATAAAGACGGGTTTGTCCACAAAAAAGAATGTAACAATTCAGTTCTGTGCATTTGTTTATTGATGATCTCTTTTTTCCCCTTACGTCTTGACATTCCACCAAAGCAGGCTGCATGATCTTCCTCTGAGGAAACAACTCAGAGCTTAGCTTTATTTACAAGCTTTATTCTACTAAAGAGCAAAATGTTCCAGCTGATAGAATAGATGTTACATGGCAGCCTACTGACCTCTCTATTTGGGAGAAATATTCAACTCCTACAGAGAAGTCCTAAATGTTAGCTGATTCACGGTCAGTTTTTTTTTTTCTTTTGTATTTACTGAAGACCAAACCACTGACTTTAGTTTATTATTATTTTTCACCAGTAGGATGCTTCTCTACTTCATGTCAGATTCTGCAATAAACAAGGAGCTTTGGGCTGCTAATCTGAGCTTTATAATTTTTCACCTCCATTTGCTTCAAAGGCATCAAGTTCAGGCTACCTTAGAGTTTCATCTTAACAAGAAAAGGATGGTAGGGTGTAGGGTAGGAGGAAGCCTAATCTTCACACTCATCTTCTCACCCTTTGGGAATGCTGTCAGATCAGGGTATTTGCATGCGGGTCTTTAGGAGAAATGGGGAGACAACTGTAGAACTGATCCTTTGATTCTGGGGCTCCAGGAACTTCTAGAAGCACCCCGAGTAGTAAGAATACTCACCTTGATATAGGAGACTATTGAAAAGACATGTACTTCAGTTTAGGATGCTGATTATTTTTGGGGGAGGGATACTTTTGTGTGTATGACCGAAGTGTCTCTGATTTCAACCTGAAGGAAGCTGACTTCAGGTCCTCTCAGTAGGAAAGGGTGTAAAAACTAATGGAGAATTATGCCATCTGGGACTTAATAAGATTAACCTTAAAGATTAGGGTGGAGAGGACCTAGCTCCAAATTGGTGAGCTCTGAGCATGAGTAAGTGGAGGGAAAAGAGAAGTCCAGAAAGAGAGGACCAACATGATTGAAGCAGCAGTTGCTAGAGTACAGCTTACCAGAGGATGGAGCAGAAAACTCCAACAAAGAACTAGGGGAGCATGGGAACCCCCTGGGATGAATGAAAAGGACTTGGACTTTTAGGAGTGGTATGCACTCACAGGCTAGGAGCTCAAGAGTCAAAGATAATTGCAACTGTTACTATGTCTTTTGTGGTCTCCCTGGCTCTCTAGGACTGGTGTGACCTAGGGAAGATCTTTCAGTGCACAATGTCCATTCTACTACCAAGGTGTAAATTAAACACTCTACAGGAAAAAATTACAATTTGAAGACAAGCTAGATTTTTTCTAAAGTCGCATTATTAAAGTATTAGAATAACAGTTGCGAGTCCTCGCTTCAAACAGCAATATTGCTGCAGCCTTCATTCCGTTTCTAACAATAGCTTTTAGTTCTTTCCACCAAATCTAGGAGTTCTAACACATTTAGAACTTGTGGCTAACATTTTGACTCAAGTGGCTTGCATAATTAGTTCCATATCATGGCCAGTTTAATTTCTTCCCTTTCATCCAAAAGTACACAGAGGTCTTGGTTATATCCTGTATCCTCACTACTTGAATGAAGCCCATCTTGCCCCTTCTTATATTCCTTCCCTCCCTTTAACCACAGAATTGTCATTCTAAGGGAAAACACAACTAACTGAGTCTATTTATTAATCTACCACCTCTCAAAGTGCCTAGGTCAAACGGAATAGTATAGTACATTTAGTGGAAAAAACACTTTCCATAGTCTAAATGGAATGTGAGCTTATGCATTCATGCTTTACTGAGTGGTCAACTCATATATGAAAAGAAGTGATCCCAGTAGGTTAGGCATTCTTAGTCACAGGATGAGATAGGAAGTCAGCACAAGATACAGGTAGCAAAGACCTTGCTGGTAAAACAAGTTGCAGTAAAGTTGCAGGCCAAAACCCACCAAAACCAAGATGGCGGTGAAAGTGACCCCTGCTTGTCTTCACTGCTCATCCTATGCTAATTATAATACATTAGAATGCTAAAAGACTCTCACCAGCGCCATGACAGTTTACAAATCATGGCAATGTCAGGAAGTTACACTATATGGTCTAAAAGAGGGAGGAACCCTCAGTTATGGTAATCGTCCACCCCTTTCCCAGAAAACACGTGAATAATCCACTTCTTGTTTAGCGTATATTCAAGAAATAACTACAAGTACAATTAGTTGAGTAGCCCACACTGCTGCTTTTGCCTATGGAGTAGTCTTTCTTTTGTTTCTTTGCTTCTCTAATAAACTTGCTTTCACTTAAAAAAAAAAAAAAAAAGAAAAGCAGTGATCCTTTCCTTAAGGAACTAGCTTGAAATAAGTAGGCCTACTGTGGGAATTACCTTCTACATACCACACGTGTGTCCACTGGTCACGCGTTGGTGCCTATGTGGTTGGTTGGAAAGGATGAGTCGCTTGGAGTGACAAATGTAATTTTGGGTTCAAACATGTTTCTGGGAATCAAATGATAATTGGAAGTCTCTTGAGATCTGAAACTCTGTTGGCAATGTGAAAGTTTTCAGTGATGCACACCTTGAAGTCATGATTGTTGTGGCATGGTTGATTTCATTCATTCAACAAATATTTATTTTGCATTTTCCATGAACCAGGTACTGTACAAGGAGATGGTGATGGAATTGAGCAACATGGAAGCTGTCTCTGCCCTCTTGGGTTTTAGCCTTCAGTGATGGAAGAGGCGAGAGAAGCAAACAGAGTCTTAGATCATGGTAAGTGCTATGAAGAAAACAAAGCAGGACTTTGTTAATAGAGTTACTGGTTAGGGGTGGTGGTGGTGGTAGTGAGATGTGCAGTTAATTTAGACTGAGAAGTCAAGGAAGGCCTTTGAGGAGATAACATTTGAATTGTCTCAAGCTAAAAACTCAGGGTTCCTTCTGAATTAGATTCCCCTTTTCTTAGTTATAGGCCTATGAGGTTCAGCTAAATATAATACTTATTTGGTTTTTATTTGCTCCTTCTAAATTAGGCAAACCTTTTTTTTCCCTTGCCATGTAAACATTTAATAAGCTTGCAAATTGGGCGTAGGGAAGAGTTTCTTTCCTTTTAAGAATCACAGTAAATATCTCACAACTAGGGGAAATTGCCTCCAGGTAATTGGTGGTACTTTACAAAAACGAGACTCATGACTTTAATAGGCAGGCTTTAGTTGTGTACATAGCTATTTCAGAGATAATCAAATTTTCTTCCTAATGAAAAGCTGCTTTGCTTTCAGTAATTCCATACGTACTTATGTCTTGTTGATGGCTTCCCACTCAAAGAAGTTACCAAAGAAGTCATCTCAGCCCTTTGTAGAGGTTAGCTATGAGAAAAGAGAATTAACTTAGGTAATTCCCACCTATGGAAGAGCCATCAGCCTCCTCAGAAAATATATCCTACCCCATGTCTTCACTGTCAGATCAATTTGCTGGACATTCCTTCTTTATTCATTTTAACCATTTCCATGTGTAGTTAGATTCTGGAGTGAACCTTGCAAGAGTGATAATTATTTGTACCCTTGAATCCAATCCATTTCCACTAGATGTTGAGATAGTAGTCAGTTGCTGTCCTCTTGCCCCCTCCTGCAATGCTTTAGGAGATATCCACTGGGGGTTTGCCCTGGAGGCCACCCGGTCCTTCTCCTCCCCTCAGAATTAAATAGAAAATACAGCTCCACAACAGAAAAATTGTAAAGGCCCTTTTAAAAGTGATGCTGATTTAGAGGAGTGTTTGAATTAGGTGCTTTTGTTCATTTTGGATTCATTTATTCACCAGTATTTATGGAGACATAGCATGGATAGGTGGGGAGATGTTAGACTGTGATGCAGGTCTGCTACCTGTGAAAAGAGAAGCGGGAGAAAGGAAGGATTGTGTAGGAAGAGTTTCAGACCTCTGCAGTTTTGAGAAAGTTTTGGATAGGCTTATGGGGAGTTCCCGAACCAAGGTTGCCCATTAGAGAAGTCCCATGATGGAACCACTTGGCTCTAGTTCTCCTACTGCATTTAGTCATTCCGGGAGCAGCCAGGGGAAGCATTGCCTCCTCTAGTCTCATGAGTGAACACCTGGACGGATCTGAAGGTGGGTTCCTGGAGGCTGTCAGTCAATCATACCTTCAAAACAGGTTTTCTTGTAGGGAGGCTTAACATCTAGAATTTTATCTTCAGTGAAGGAGAATCATAGATTGAAGGACAGGCATGGTTTGGTTTTGTTTTGCTTATAAATTGAAGTTGTAGTTTTGGACATGGTAAGTTTGAAGTACCTGAGACATTCACATGGAGGTGGATACACTGGAGAGAAACTCAGAGAAAGGAGTTGGGCTGGAGATATCAGTCTTGGAGTTGTCATCATTTATGGAAGGTATTTAAAGCCAAGGAAGTAGTTATGATCATTTTGGGGGAAACTATGTAGAGAAAGAGGAAAGTGTCCAGGACTCAGCTCTGAGGAACTCTAACACTAACAGGTTAGGCAAAGGAGACGGAGACAGTAGGAGCAGCTAGAAAGGTAGGAGGAAAGCCAGAAATGTGTGCAAAATGAGAAGGTGTGACAGCAGGGATCAAGTGAGACAACTGCGTCCAATGAGAAGAGAGCAGAAACATAGAGAAGTGTATTGGCAACATGAAAGTTTCTGGTGATTTCTTTCTTTCTTTAGTTTTAGTGACATATTGAGTTCAGAAGATAGTAATAGGCTAAAGGGAGAATGGAAAATGAGGTAGTAGAGTAAACATGTATTTAAAACTCAAGAAATCTGGCTCTTTATGGGAGCAGGGATTGGGGCAGTGCTAGAAGTGGGTATGTAATGTTCTTGTTTTCAATGAGTGCAGATATTGGAAGACACTTGTAAATATGTAGTAATGATTCCATGAAAGGCAAACAACTCATTTTGTAAGAGAAATAAGGGATAGCTAAGAAGATGAGAGGAGTGCATCTCCCAGAGCAGGTGTAGAGATTGGCCTTTGCTAGAAGGGAGATAGATAACCATGCGTTCTAGCGTATGGAATATCATCCTCCCCCAGGGGTCTGTACTGCCTCTGCTGTCAACTTTTCATTTGTCCAAGGGAGACTGGAATAGAGTCTTCATTCTCCCTGGTCATGTGCTCAGCAAAATGATACTGGGGGGAAGTACCAGCAGTCTTTGTCACAAGATTGTTGGCTTTTCCCTTTAATTACAAAATGAAGTGCAAACCTTTTTTTCTGAGACAGAGTCTCGTTCTGTCGCCCAGGCTGGAGTGCAATGGCATGATCTTGGCTCACTGCAACCTCTGCCTCATGGGTTCAAGCAATTCTCCTGCCTTAGCTCCCCTAGTAGTTGGGATTATAGGCACCTGCCACTATGCCCGGCTAAATTTTTTTTTTTCTTTTTGTATTTTTAATAGAGATGGGCCAAGCTGGTCTCAAACTTTTGGCCTGGCAGTCAAACTCTTTTGTAGCCTGTGCTCACCTAGCTGCCCCCCGTACTCTCCCCAGTTTACTAACCACTCCCTGATGTGAAATACATCTGTGACCCTACTCAGGTTCTCTTTTTCTCCCTAGCTTTAGAACGTCTTTTCATTCTTCCAAGGCCTGATGAGAGGACATCTCCTGTCCGAAGCTTCCCTTTACTTGTAGAACAAATCATTCTCTCGTGCGTGTCTCCATAGCACATTGTATCTACTTTTATGATATCCCTTAATAAATTGAGGTTTCAAATGTATCTAGATATGTGTCTGCCTGCTAGTACATGAGGTCTACAAGTTCAGAAAATGTTCTAGTCATCTGGAAGTAACAGCTTGTTTAACTGTTAATGCCAAACTCATAAGATACATTTTTGGAGAATTTTTTCTAAAGGTTTACAAAGGCGATTTGATGGCATCGGGTGGGAATCATTTCACAAAAGGGTAATGACACAGCAGTTCTTCTGCATTGGGTCTGGTATTTGGGTGGAAATGCAGCTGCTCCTACAACATTCTCATTTCTTCTTGATAGCAAGAACAGCTTTCACCCAAAGACAGGAATATTTGTCACAGGGTAAGTGCCAAATGGGGAGAGAGGAAAGTGGGAAAACATACTTCTCTTGAATGCAGTCCCCTTCTTTCTTTCCAATTTGACTCCTCTGGAAGGACATACATGGGGAGTGCTGGAGTATGTACCATAAAATATATTGGAATCTCTAGCCATCCCTCTTTATATTCCTAACATTTTATAGTGATAATAACTAAGCAGTAACTTACTGCCAGATTCTGCAGGAAGTGCTTTGCCTTTTTTATATCATTTAATTCTTACAGCGATACTGTAAGACAGGTACTTGTATTATTTCCATTGGATATTGGGACTAAGGGCAACAAAGTGACTTGCCTGAAGTCACACAGACACACAACCTGCAGCAGAGTGAGAATATCAACCATTTCTGCCTGGATCTAGAGACTGAACCCTAATCCCTGTGCTCCAAAAACTCTAGGTTGGCTTGGTCAGTGTGTGTTCTGCTGGGGAGGCATTAGCAACCTTGCATAGAAAGGCCCAAGATGATGCTGGAGTTGATTTAAGAGACACTTGGGTGTATGACTTATCAGCAGGGCTCTAGGTCACATTTCAAGAAAAATAGAGTTTCTTTTAGTGTTTTCTGAATTCTTCTTTCTTGTAGTCTATTGAATGATGCTTGCAGCTGTGCAAAGCTCACCTGAACTCATTCAGAGTTTCTTTTTGTTTTTTTAAACAAAGCTTTATTGAGATATATTTCACATCATACAACTCATCCATTTAAAGTATATAATTGAGTGGTTTTTAGTATCTTCACAGAGTTGTACATCCATCACAACAATCAATTTTAGAACATTTTAATCACCCCCCAAATAAACCCTGTGCCCCTTATCTGTCTCCCCATCTCACTGTACCCATGACCCTAGGAAGCCATTATTCTACTTTCCATCTCTATGAATTTGCCTATCCTGGGCATTTCATATGAATAGAATTGTAGAATATATGGCCTTTTGTGTCTGAATTTTATTTAGCATAATGTTTTCAGAGTTCATCCATGTTCTAGCATGTATTAGAACTTCATATATTTGTATTGCCAAATAATATTCCATTTGTGTGGATATACCACTTATTTATTCATCAGTTAAGGGACATTTGGGTTATCTCCACTTTTTGATTGTCATGAATAATGCTGCTATGGACATCACTCAAAATTTCTTATGCCCTTTTTTCATATTTCTACTCAAGGCTCCCACATTCTCATTGCGCAGATCTTAGTTTGAGATCGGAGAACACTGGAATAGTCTAATTATTACGATTCATACTGCAGCATAGATGACTGATACACTAAATGCATTTTAAAAGAGAAGTGTTATAAGCCCAATATACCTCTAATTGTTGAAGTCATTGCAGGCAGTTCCTTTTGAGAAATGAGCTCTTCCTAGTTTCCTGTTCTTATACTAGCTGCCACCTGTCATTGTTTTCTCCACACCCACAAAATGCCCAAAGAAGCTACTTAGTAGCCCAGTCCTGAAAAGCTGCCAAGCCTGTCAGCAGTTCTGTGTCTAATCCATTTTCATTTTCTTCTGCTCACACTCTATTTTTCTTCTCTACAGCAACTTTCTCTGTGTAAATAAAAAGATTATTGTCCTGAGTTTTGTCATTACTCATAATTGCAACCTTTCCATAATCTCTTCTCATCCTATGGCCACCTTCCCTTTCTTCTAACTCACTCCTTCCAGAACCATGATCCCAACAATTTGAACCTACCTAGATTGCCAATTCATTGATCCTACTACCTGTAGGACCTGTCTGACATCTTTTTTTTTTTTTTAACTATCTGTCATCTTCTTGACATCTTCTTTTCCCTACTGATCAAACTTAAATTCAATTATCAACCATTCTAGTTACTCCCTTGGGGTCACCCTCAATTCCTTGCGTTTTTTGGCTTCGGTTTTCTTCCTTGACAAAGCCACAAGTTAAGTCTCCCTCTCTGTCTACTATATACCTACGCCAATGAATCTGAATAGGACTAAAGAAAACAGAAAATCTTGCCCCTCTGTACAATTTGTATAGGTTTGTCCCATGTAAATTAATCAGTACCTACTTCAAGTGGGCCTCTGCTGCTTTATGTGTCATCCTTAATGCTGCCAGGAAATTATGTGTCTCTAGTCCATTGACTTTCCCACTTTTTTTTTTTTTTTTTGGTGACACAGTCTCTATCTGTCACACAGGCTGAAGTGCATAGCTCACTGTGTCTTCCACCCCTGGACTCAAGCCATTCTTTGGCCTTAGCCTCCCAAGTAGCTGGGACTGCAGGTGTGTGCCACCATGCCTGGCTAATTAATTTTTTTTTTTTTTTTTTTTGTAGAGACAGGGTCTCATTATGTTCCCCAGGCTGGTCTCTGACTCCTGTGCTTAAACAATCCTCCTGCCTCAGCCTCCCAACTACTGGGATTGCAGGTATGAGTCACCATGCCCAGCCCCACTTTTCTAGTTAATTTTTTATTTTCACAGCTCTCCTAAAACCTCAACACTTCCTCCATTATCTTCAATCACAACTGAAAAAATTCTCCAGAATCCAGCCACCGTATTTATCATCTACCAGTGTCTGCATCCATAAAATCTAACATCAGTGTTTATTTCTATTGTTTCTTCTTAGAGAGAAAGGTCATCTTTTCACTTGTGTGCTAGATCCCATCCTTTCTTACCTACTAAAGATCACTTTTCCAGCAGTTCTGCTCTCTCCTGCTTCATCATTTTTTCACGTTTTTGGAACATTATCACCAATATGCAAATATATTGTTAGATTTCCTATCTTAATGCAATAAAAACCAAAGCTTTCTGCTGACTCCATCATCCCTGCCAGTTACTACCCAATTCCTGGGCCTTCCCTTGCAGCAAAACTCTTTGAACCAGTTTTCTCTTACCACCAACTTCTTGAGATTTCCCCTAGAAGAGCCAATCAGTATCTCGAACTTAATATATCAAAAATGGAACATCTGATCTCTAACTTCGTAATATTTCACCCCCAGCTGTCCCATCTCAGCTGATGGCAATATTACCTATTTTTTTTTTGAGATGGAGTTTCACTCTTGTCACCCAAGCTGGAGTGCAATGGCACGATCTTGGCTCACTGCAACCTCTGCCTCGGGGGTTCAAGCGATTCTCCTGCCTCAGCCTCTTGAGTAGCTGGAATTACAGGCACCCGCCACCGCACCTGGCTAATTTTTTGTGTTTTTAGTAGAGACGGGGTTTTGCTATGTTGGCCAGGCTGACCTCATGATCCGCCTGCCTCAGTCTCCCAAAGTGCTGGGATTACAGGCGTGAGCAACGTGCCCAGCCGGCAATATTACTTTTTTAATTGTTCTAGGTCAAATTCTTAGAGTTACCCTTGAATCTTCTCTTTCTTTCATGCTCCATATCCAATTAGTCAGAAAATCGCATTTGCTCTATCTTTAAGCTATACACTTTGTCTGATCCATTCTCATCATCTCTACTATGAACACCCTCGTACAAGCCAATCATTGTCACTTACGCCCTAATTGATCCCCCGATTCCATTCTTGCTTGTTACCTTTTATTTCAACAAAGCAAAAGCCAAAGTACTAACAGTGGCCAACAAAATCCTGGACAAACTGAGCCCCCAGTAATCTATGAATTTTTCCCTAGTACCTTTCCCTTCCTATTCACAAAAGCTGGCATATTCTACTTCAGGGCCTTCGCACAGGAACAGGGCTTTTGCCTGGAGCACGCTCCCTCTTCACTTGCTCTAAGCCTTCTCCAATGTCCCTTCCTAATGAGGTACACCCAGGAAACACTATTTAAATTTGTGTGGCATCTCCACCCTGATCTTCCTACCCTGTTCTGTTTTTGCATAATGCTTGTCACCATCTAATACACCATAAATATTTTTTTATTTTTAACATGTTTATTTTTATTTATTTGTTTATTCTTTGAGTCCTGGGGAACTGGGATGAATGAAAAACTTACATTTCATGAAAATGACCCTTAAGTTTCAATGACAAAAAATTACCTTTTGGTAATATTTAAAATGTTAAACTTGTATCTGTCTTACCTTGACTAAAAAAATTCTCAATTGAAAAAGAAAACAAATCCTAGGCCAGGCATGGTGGCTCACATCTGTAAACTCAATATTTTGGGAGGCTGAGGCAGGAGGATCATTTGAGCTCAGGAGTTTAAGACCTGCCTGGGCAACATAGTGAGACTCTGTCTCTGCAAAAAATAAAAAGAAAATTAGTTGGGCTTAGTGGTACACACCTGTAGTCCCAGCTACTTGGGAGACTGAGGCCAGAGGATCACTTGAGCCTGGGAAATTGAGGGTACAGTAAGCCATGATTGTGCCACTGTATTCCAGCCTGGGTGACCGAGCAAGATCCTGTCTCAAACAACAACAATAACAGCAACAACAACAACAACAACATCCCCCAAATGTTTGTGCCTAGAATCACTTGACACCTCTGAAAAATTTTAAATAAGAAATAGATGCAATCACATTTCGAAAAGATCATTGGGCAACAGTGAGGAAAAGGAGGTGGAAGAAGTGCCTGCTGGAGCCAGGGAGAACAGGTGGTTGTTGACTACTCCAAGAATCCCAGGGAAAAGTGATGGAGGTGCATCCGTGAGGATCAGGACCCAGTGGGGACAGAAAAGTGAACTGTGAGCATGTCAGCGCTCTAGGACATGCATATGGGAAAGTGGGGAGGAGTGTAGTTTGACTGCCAAGTTTGTATTTTTTGTAACAACTGGCTATCAGGTGTTGCTGTCACTAGAAAGGAAGAAATAGGGAGAACAAGAAAATAATGAATGCAGTTTTGGAATATGTCATACTTTGAGGCTATGCCACATTTGAGGTGCTTTTGTTAAACAATTACTATTCTTTGACTAAAAGGACTGCTGATCCCTGTTGGTGTCTTCCAAGAATTCCCTTCTGGATTTCACACCCGATAATATGGGTTAACATCCAGCATTTCAGTGGGGTCCACAGTACCTAAGTACCTTTCAGATCAAGAAGGTCCACCTTAGAAAATGTATATTTTTTGCTCTCTGTCTCTCTCCACTAGAGTGTAAACTCCACAAAGTCTGGGGTTTTTGATTGTTTTGTTCATAAGCATTTAGTTCTGGGTCATAGTAGGTGCTCAGTAAATATTTGATCAATGAATTAATCTGAAATTGAGACATGCATTCAGGGCCATCTATTAAATTTATTGACCAAATTGTTCTACTATGTGAAATATCAATCTTCTTTGAAATTTTGATACTGAAATCATTTATTAAATCTGATGCTTATTTAAAAAAAATAGATATTATCATCCCCTCTACCACCCATATTGTAAGCTTTCATTGACATAGTTGTTATTTCAAGATTTTGCAATCGAAAAATCTTTTAGTCTACATTATACTTAAAAGTAACATTCTTTTGATAACTAAAATCTTCTAAAATCATGCATTTATTTTAAAAAGGGAAGTTTGAAACAGTGGTATTAGCTTTGTGTCCTGGAATTTGGCATTGAGGACTCCCCGGAATTCTCCAGCTGCGAGGGCTAAGAATAGTGCAGAATGTAAACTTCCATAGAGCCAACTGTGAAAGGAATTTTGAGAAGCACAGTGAGACTATAGCATTCTCAGAAAGTTTAGAAAATGATTCTCACTAATTGTCAAGTAGCACATATTTTAATGATATATTTTACTGTTCTAAACTCAAATGGAATAGCTTGTAGGACCTCCTGCCTCCTCCCAAGAGAGGTTTCATTCATTCTCTATGCATTCATGTGTTATTTAACATTATTATGAGAGAACATGGGACAAAGACCTGCCTTTGACAAAGGGCAGTGTCTATTACTACCTTTTATAGGAGTGCTTTCAAGGCTTCCCAGAAATGCATGTGGCAGTTTTACTCAGAATCAGATTTTAATTTGTTGAATTCATTTTAGCCTTAGGATTCCCTCCCTCCCA
>NW_012104399.1:24200-34667 GCF_000951045.1 Mandrillus leucophaeus | reverse complement strand
TTTTTTTTTTTTTTGCAACAAGGTCTTGCTCTGTTTCCCAGGCTGGAGTGCAGTGTTCCAATCTTAGCTCACTGCAACCTGTCTCCCAGGTTCAAGCAATTCTCATGCGTCAGCCTCCTGCTTAGCTGGGATCACAGGCATGTGCCACCACACCAGCTAAATTTTTGTATTTTTAGTAGAGAAGAGGTTTTACTGTGTTGGCTGGGCTGGTCTCCAAATCCTGTCCTCAAGTGATCCACTCATCTCGCCCTCCGAAAGTGCTGGGATTACAGGCGTGAGCCACCATACCTGGTCGGAATTTAAAGTCTAGTAGAACTTGGGAAGTGAAGCAATGTCACGTTTGCTTTGCTTCTATTTGCCCTTCCAGCACTCCCATTTCTCTTTTCAGCATCTTGATCCTACAATTGGATTTGCTCATGGGGAATCCCACAGAAGTCTGCCCTCCTCAAGAAGTGCCTTATGCACTCCCCAGATCTGCCTGGCTCCCTCCCCTTCAATGGAAGCCTGCCTCTTCTTTTATTTATTTATTTATTTAAAGACAGAGTCTCGCTGTGTTGCCAGGCTGGATTACAGTGGTGCTATCTCGGCTCACCACAACCTCCACCTCCCGGGTTCAAACAATTCTCTTGCCTTAGTCTCCCAAGTAGCTGGGATTACAGCCACGCACCACCATGCCCAGCTAATTTTTGTATTTTTAGTAGAGACATGGTTTCACCATGTTGGCCAGGATGGTCTTGATCTCCTGACCTTGTGATCTGCCCACCTCGGCCTCCCAAAGTGCTGGAATTATAGGTGTGAGCCACCGTGCCTGGCTGCCTATTCTTAACTGGTAAGTTGTTGGGGAAAATATATTAGACTGTTATGCCCAGACCGTTTGTTCCCCAAAGAAGACCACCAGAGTCCAGAGTCAAAGCCAAGCGGCAAGGATCTTTACTACAAGTTCAAACTTGGTCCCTCCATTCCACAGCATACAGGAGGGCCTCGAACAATGTGAGTGCTTGCTTTTTATAGCCCGATGTAAACAGGATATGTAAAGTTACAGGGAACAAGGTAATTCTCTCGGTTACAGCATTACAATTGGTTAACATTATACATTTAGCATTCCTTATCGGAGATCTCCCAGGTGATGTTTTTCTGAAATTTGAAAGAAATATGGAGGAATGTGTTTGTGCTGGACTCAGGAAGTTGGGAGATATATGGGGGATGTGCCTCATTCCTTTCAAGACTACATTTTTATTTCTGTAAAATAAAAAAATTGATCTAGATTTTATCCAAGACCTCTCCCTGCTCTAAAATCTTGTGATTCTGTGAGTCTCTTTTCAGGCGATAAAAACTACTGATGATAACTTTCCTGATAAAATTGTGCCATTTTCACCATGCTTGTGGAATTATCCCTTTTGTTTCGTTAATCTCTCTCTCTCTCCCTTTTTGTAGTCACAGGACTATGATTTGAACCTAAAATAGTATTCTGCTTACAGCACATTTCACAGAAGGCAGTTCTGTCTCAGACCCACTTTCTGGGTGTGTGGATTTCAAGCCCCTAATTGGGGCTGGTGGGCAGTTTGGTGGCAAGATGCTGGTGCACTTCCCACTCTTGGTCAAGGCATTGCTTCATGGCCAGCTCTGCTGTGTGATTTTCCACTTTCGGACTCACCACAGACCACTGAATCCTCAATAGGATCACTTGTTAAAAGGTGGAATATTACTGCATATGTTTTGATAGACTCAGTCCTTGCAGGCAGCTCCATGTGAGAGCATGCTATGGAGAGGTAAATGAGTAGTATGATTTGTCCTGAAACCCACAGGCCTCTACTGAGATTAATTGTTGGCAAACTCTCCCCAAGATCCTTGACCATAAAGCACTCCAGGGAGCGCAAAGGATTACAGTCATTACCCATATAGCAAGCTGAGCTAATTTTGCCTGGGTCTGACCCTTTGGTTCCAGAGAGTCTAGCTATTTCAATTCTGTCCCTTAGATGACACTCCATAATGATGACATTGAGAGCGTGATCAGCTGCTCATCAGGTGCAGGACCCCAGCATTTCCTTTCCAGCACACAGATATTTCCCTGAAATTTAAAACGCCTTCTGAAACATGGGGCCTTCCATTCTTCGTTAGTCACCCCTGCTTTGTAACTGGTCAGTCGCCATAGCCAGAGTGTGGGAGGATGGATGACCTCAGTCACATGAATCTTGCAGTGAGTCCTGTGGAGCCATAGAGCAACAGGTGCTAGACCCAGTACCCAGGCAGTGCAATGCTCTCTTGGAGGGGGATTAGGGGCCTGGAGGCAAATTACCTGCACAGGGAACTCACTACATTTTGTTTTATTTTCCAGAGGGTTCCTCTTTGTTTCCATATGACTGATAGACACCCACGGTCACACTGGATTATAGTATTGCTTTCTTCGTTACCAAGGCAGCTTTATTATTGAAACCTGGTGAAACATCTGCAGAAAAAAGTCATGATATGTTACTTAAAATCTCCAACGAAGGAAAATAAATTCTTCATAAAAGAGAAGTGATCATGATTTGGTTCAAGTTTTCTCAGCACTATATATCGCTGTTTTGGTGATGCAGAACAGACTTGGGAAACAGAGGGGGAAGAATTGGGAATGCTGTTTTCTAGTTACACCATGGTTTCAGTGCACAGGTAAAAGGGGCGGGTGGAGGTTAATTAGAAACTAAATTACTTTGGCAGTTCTGTTTAAGTAAGGGCCTGGTATTTTCGAAGAGGAGGAGGAAGTGCTGATATCTCCTAAAATCCTCCCCCCTTTCAAGTGGTTAATCCTCAGGAACTATCCTTTGTGGAGGTCATTACTGCTACTATGAGATGGTAATTAAAAAAAAAAAAAAAAAGCAGACCCATTTCAAAGACAGTGTGAAAAGTATAGAAGACTGTGGCCTGAGTGCTCACCCATCCAGATTATTCTGAGGACATTTTTCCCATCCTAGTACCTTTTATAGTTCTTAATGGCAGAGAAACTGGGCATAAAGTAATACTCTTTTTTAGTTTCATTAATATATACTTAATGTGCAGTGTTTTGGTAAAGTTTGGAATACAGGATAAGAAAAGGGCTTTGTATGCAAAGTTTTAAGTCCTATAAACACTTTTAGTATCTTAATTGTACTTATATTTTATACACAGAAATCTGGATGGGTGATCACTCAGGCCACAGTGTTCTATACTGTACACGCTGTCTTTGAAATGGGCCTACTTCTTTTTTTTTTTTTTTTTAAATTACCATTTCACTGTAGCAGTAATGACCTCCATAAAGGATAGTTCCTGAGGATTAACCATCATTTTTTTTTAAACAATAATTTGTCTTCTTTTCCTACACAGAGTTGCCCTGCTTTGACTTGCTCACTCTATTACAAAGGCCTATTTATAACACATATAGCTTAGTGTGGATTGGAAATCCGGATTCATTCGTTCTCACCTTTAATCACTACCTAAGCGTAGGTATTTGCTTTTTTGATGGTGCCCAGTGTTTGCTATAGGAAAGGGTCAGTGACCAAAGTTTAGTTCTAGGGTGCTATTAAGAGCCAGAAATCATTTTGAAAACAATAGTATGCTTAGCTTGTACCTCTGAGAAGTTTTTCACCACTCTGTAGGCATTCTCAAATGTAAAATAATAGCAACAATCACGTTTAGGGAGAACTTGCTATGCACCAGACAGTGCAGATCCTTTACATATACGGACACACTTAATTCTCAGAACTACCTGGTGGGATAAGTCCTATTGGCCTCCACTCAAGGGAAGGGCTGAATGGCTAGGGATTCAGTTCCACACATGAGCTAAGAGTCGAAGGAGAGCGGTGACTGATTCCAAACAGTGTGTGGTGGATGCCCTCTTGGATCCAGCTGCCCTGGTTGGGAACAGTGAAGCTTGTGGAAATTAAAGAGAAATAAGCTTGAAATGAGAGTATGGGAGGCTGTGTGGCCTCGCCTGTGATGTGGTCCAGGATGGGCATCACCTTAGCAGTGAACAATTGTCTCATAGGTGGTGGAGGAACTCTGCGATTATGAACCATTGCTATGATGCTAGTTGAATGGGGAACTTCCATTCTCCCCCTTTTCCTAGCTTTTGGAAGAACAACTGAGCCCTGAACTGAACTCTCAAAGCTCCTGGAATTCTTGCACAATTCAGGGTTACGATGGGATACTATCTTTAGGAGAAAAATGCTAGATTCCTACTAGGGCAGATGCTGTTTCCAGCAACTAACTGGAAAGATAAAAGAGGTATGCCAGTATTTATGCTAGACTCTGGAAGAGGATCTTATCTCTGTGAATATACAGTTCTGTGGGTCACTGCCTTGTCTGAAATCTCCAGTGACTTTCCATTACATACAATGTTCAGCTCATTCCTCACATCAGCCTCAAACTTACCTCACCTCTAGTTCTTTTAGGGTCCACTTTGGATCTTTTGTTGGATCCAAGCAGTCTCATTTTTGTTTCCTAAATATGCTGTGCCTCCCACTTGAAGCTTTGCTTATGATTTATTCTGTGGCCCTTGACAGGAATAAGCCCTCTCCTCCCACTATCCACATTCTACCTTTCTTCGCTGAGACACCCATGCCCTCCATAAGGAGGATTTACCTTCTGAGAAGGTTGAATTGCAGGACTTAGCATTTCTTCTGTGTCCACCACAGGGAAACTGTGACCAAAGGAAGGAAAGCCATGAATTGAATCAGAAGATCTGAATTTCAATCCTGGCTTGGCCGTTTTCTCACTGTGACCTTAGGCAAAATTTTCAAGTCACAGTTTCTTCATCTGTAATAGCCATCTCATAGGGTTAATGTGAGAATTAAATGTAAGGTGAGAATAAATATATAAACACCATATAATTATTCAGAGTATTTGTTCATAAAAATATGGATGACTGTCATGCCTGTAATCCCAGCACTTTGGGAGGCTGAGGTGGGCAAATCATGAAGTCAAGAGATCAAGACCATATTGGCCAACATGGTGAAACCCTGTCTCTACTAAAAATATAAAAATTAGCTGTGCGTGGCGGCATGTGCCTATAGTCCCAGCTACTCAGGAGGCTGAGGCAGGAGAATCGCTTGAACCCAGGAGGTGAAGGTTGCAGTGAGCCGAGATCGCACCACTGCATTCTAGCCTGTCAACAGAGTGAGACTCCATCTCAAAACAAACAAACAAACAAACAAACAAAAAACATATGAATGACTATCACCACAACCATACTTTTCTAACCATAGGAATATATGCCATTTTGGTACCTTAGTTAGGGAAAGCCAGAATATCCCATAATACATAGACTTTATGTAAAACTTCTCTATTAAAATCATGATCTTCCTTCTGGGTGTCATTTGCTTTCCTGTGTATCCTGGATTGTGTTGTTAATCATATCAGAGAGGTGCTGTCTATCATAGTAGATAGAGTTTTCTCCCCCATGATCTCTTAACTTTTTAACCATGCTATATTTGTTATTTATTGCTCTGTGGGTTGCTAATTTAAACTTAGTGGCTTAAATTAGTAATAATTATTTATTATCTCTTTTGGTTTTGTGGGTCAAGCATTTAGGAGCATCTTGTGATGTTGTGGTCAGATGTCACGTGGGGCTGCCATCATCTGAAGGCTTGATATGGGGTGTAAGATCCACTTCCAAGGCAGCTTACTTATGTAACTGTTGGCCGGGGGCTCCAGTTCCTCTTGCCGTGGGAATCTCCACGGATTGTTTGAGTCTCCTCGTGGTAAAATAGCTGACTTTTCCTAAAGTGAATGAACTGAGATACTAAGACAAAAGCTGAAATGCTTCTTATGATCAAGTCTTAGAAGTCACAGATTGTCACTTTTGTCCTGTTGTACTGATCACACAGGGGCAGCCTTGATGCATTAGAAGAGAACTGTAAAAGGGCATGAGTAAATGGAGGGGAGGATCATTGGAGGCCATATTTGAGACTGAATACCCTAGTCCACCCTCTGGCCCCCAGTGATACATGTTTCTCCTACTTAAAAATATATACTGATCTCCTTCCTCAAGGCCACCAAGTCTCATGCCATTACAGTATCAGCTGAAAGTCCGGGATTGGATCACCTAAATCAGATCTGGGTATAGCTCCTTGAATATTGATCCTCTAGATCTGGAGACCTGTGAACTATGGAGACGAGTTATCTGTTCCTCATACAAGCAGCACCCCTAAATTACAGGAAAGGTGTAGGGTAGTAGCATTCCACTTTTTTCAGAAAGGGAGAGAATAGGAGTCACACGGCAGTCACTGGTCCACGGCAGTTCTGAAATCCAACCAGGCACATGTTGCCAAGTGCTTAATTCAGGCTCAATCTTGCTGCCTTAGAGTGATTCTTTAACGTTCCTATCTCTGCTCTCTGAGTTCTTGGTTCTATCTTCTTTTTTTGTTTTTATTTATTTAATTTTTTTGAGATGGAGTCTTGCTCTGTTGCCCAGGCTGGAGTACAGTGGTATGATCTCGGCTCACTGCAACCTCCACCTCCTGGATTCAAGTGATTCTCCTGCCTCAGCCTCCCGAGTAGCTGGGATTGCAGGCGCCCACCACCACACCCAACTGAATTTTGTATTTTTAGTAGAGATGGGGCTTTACCACTTTGGCCAGGCTGGCCTCAAACTCCTGACCTCAGGTGATCCGCCCACCTCAGCCTCCCAAAGTGTTGGGATTACAGGCGTGAGCCACTATGCCCAGCCTGGTTCTATCTTCTGAGTCGTCCTTCCTTTCTCATTAGAAATGGCCTGTATCTGCAGATGAGAGGTTTTCTAAACCTGCTTCTTGCCCATAGAGGTTTAGGGAACTAAAGCCTTCTCATTTTGTACTGTTTCAGTTCCTTTAAATCCAAGAAGATGTAATTCTTTAAAACAATTTCGTATTTTAAAATGAACTAATATATAGACCAGTCCGTTAGATGAAAGTCACACATACACTTTTTTTTTTTTTTTCAAGAGATACCCTCTTTACCATGATCTTCCTGCAAAGTGACTGAGAAACATCCCCTTTAAGAGTCTGAGAGGGATTTTTCTTTAAAGGAGTGAATTTGTTAGGCTTACTTTTGGAATCTTAGAAGGCCTTTTGTCTGACTGAATGGTTTTCTCAGGGGCTGTATTAGATCTTTCTAAGGTTTTAGCAAAGGATTCAATAGTTCTCCACTGGATTTGGTTTTTGCTCTGAAGTAATTTCTTAATTTGAGGATCTTGGAAGTGCTGAGAATGAGAAACAGTTTTATTTTTGAACTCAGCAAGTCCTGGATTCTTTACATCTAATTTTTTTCTTCATCTCATAATTCCTCTCACATTTTACTGTAAGCAGCAAAAAGAAGCCAGGTGGCACTTTCAGCACCCTGCCTGGAAATCTCCTGAGGCTTGATCATCTAGTCCATCGGGTACATGTTTTTACTTTGTCCATTACTATAAGCAACAATGCTACTACATTTTCTGCCACGATATAAAAAGGAAACCATTTCCTCCAGCTTTTCATAACATTTTCTCACAATTTTCTTTTTAAAATAGACTTTATTTTTAGAGCAGTTTTAGGTTCACAGCAAAATTGGGTAGAAAGTTGAGATTTCCCATAGACTCACTGCTGCCACAAATCCACAGCTTCCCCGACTATCAACCTCCAGCACCAGAGTGGTACATTTGTTGCAATCAGTGAACCTCCATTGACACATCATTATGACCCCAAATCCACAGTTTACATTAGGGTTCATTATTGGTGTTACACATTTTGCAGGTTTGGACAAATGTATAGTGGCATGTATCCACCATTACAGTATCATAAGGAGTACTTTCACTACCTTAAAAATTCTTTGTGCTCTGCCCATTCATCCCTCCTCTCCTCAGTGCTTGGAAACCACTGATCTTTTTACTGTCACCATAGTTTTGCCTTTCCCAGAATGTCATATAGTTGGAATCACACAGTATGTAGCCCTTTCAGATTGGCTTCTTTCACTTAGTAATATGCATTTAAGGTTCCTCTATGCCTTTTCGTGGGTTGATAGTTCATTTCTTTTTAGCACCAATTAATACTCTATTGTCTGAATGGGTCAAAGTTTAGTCACTTACTTTCTTTTAAACTCTCATTCAAAGCCTGCTTAAACTAAAGCACATCAGGCTTTTGCTAGCAGTTTCCTCGAAGTCCTTTAGGTGCTCACTGATTGTGTGTGTGTGTGTGTGTGTATCCCTTAATATATAAAAATCAATACACACACATAGTATAAAAGGATTTATTTATTTTAGAGCTTTAACCTTGTGCAATTGCGGGAGCTGAGTACACAATTTGTATGAGGCTATTTCCCCGTCTGATAATGAAGCCCAAAGTTTGCAGGACAGGCAGTTGGGAAGGGAAGACCCAAACTACTCTTGAAGACAGTCTGGCACTGAATCAATGTCTCCCTGACTCTATAGCATTTTCTTTCCTTTCATTTTTTTTTTCTTCTTCTTTTCCTTTTTTTAGAGATGAGGTCTCACTCTGTGGTCCAGGCAGGAGTGCAGTGCAATCATAGCGTACTATTACCTTGAACTCCTTGGTTCAAGCTCTCCTTCCAGCCCAGCCCCCTGAGTACCTGGGATTACAGATGTGAGCCACCATGCCTGGTGAGCCTAGCATTTTAAACATTTAAATGAATTCCCTTGGGCCTGGTGCTGCACACACTGCCATATCTAGGGTTAGCTCTATGGGTTTCCAGGAAGATCTCGAGACTATGCCATGTGCATTTCTGTTTTGGTAAGAAAAAACATAGTTGAATAAATGCATATCTAGACAATTGATGAGGTGGTGAAGACATGAGGAAAGAAAGTTTAAACCTTGCCAATTTGGTGCACCCATCAGGAAATTACTTTGCTGTGTGCTCTTTCATGTGTGTGACAGTTAATATTGGCTCCCTGGTCTTATACTCTCTTGATGTTTAGACATGTGATATTCTAAAAGTGCTACATCTGTATGGGGGAAATTTCCACACTTCAAAAATTTTATTTTCCTAATCTTTAACTAAGTGTGGGCAATAATTTACAGATATGATAAACATAAATATTTTCATTATATCTAAGGTTCTCATCCATATTTGAGTCTCTTGCTTCCCTGACAGTAAATTCTCATGGAAGTGGGCATGGAGCCACAGACAGGTATAATAAGCTTAAGAGTAGTTTCACTTCCTAATGAAAAGAGCACTAGGCCCAGGAGTTAGACTGCTCAGGTCTAGCCTCAGCTCTGTCATTAGCATGCTGTAAGGGTTGAGCAAATTACTTAAATTATCTGTTTTCAGTTTTCTGTATTGTGAAACAAAGGGGATGAATGAGGTAATTCCAAAGGTACTAAGTCTAAATTTCAAAGGCAATTGTAATGGGAAATACAGGTTTATTAAGTAGTAGAACTGAAGCCATTATTCTGGAAAGTAATACAGAGTCATATTAAAATAAAAAATTTGAGAAAAAGATTTGAAAAATAGATTAAATGACCTATTATGGCTTTAAAACTTTTATCAGAGTCTTACAGGATAAACTAATCTTCTAACTGGCTTTAAGTGAATTGAAATTTTCGAGGAAGGTGAGAGGGCTAGCTGCAAGACTGCACCCTGGCATACCAATCTGTTTAACGTATTTCTTCTCAAGGGCCAATGTCAACAATCGAACATATCCAAATAAAGCCATTGAGTCAGAGTTTCAATACGTAAGTGACTGTGGCAAGTTGAGTTTTAATGGTGGAATTTGATAAAGCATCTAGATTACTTATTACCTTCATCAACTGAAACAATTATAAATACTCTGAGAAGATTTTATATGGAATGTACTCCATGAAGACATCCCTTTGGAATTTAGTCACGTCTTTTAGTGATGATAATTGCATGAAACAATTTGTAGCCTGATTTCTTCAGTATCAAGCATTGAAAATTTATAATATTTCTTCTGAAGTAAACCATATTATTGGTGTTCAAGGGAAGATGATGAATTAAAAATAGATTTTTTTTTTCACAAACAAAAGTAAAGATTTATAAGCAAAACTTAGATTAAGAAACTTTCTTTTAACTTCTAGTATCTTAAATAGTAAGAAGAAGGAGAAACCTGGAACAATCAAACCTAGAAGGAGAGCTGTGGGCTTTTAGGCCTTTGGTGATGCAACTGGGCTAGCTCTTGAAAAATGATGAATAAAGGTTGTTTTTGATGCACTCCCCATTTTCCTTTCATTCCTATCTCAACAATTTAATAAGGATCTGCCAAATGTAAGGAACAGTGATATATGCTGGCACTTATTCTCTATCCCTTTGTGTTTTTCAACCAGGACACAAATACATGTAATGAAAGTTTGGTGTCAACATGATGACATAGAAAAGAGCCCTGAACTGAAGAGCTCTGAAGGGTTCAAGGGGAGGAAGCCTAAGGAGTCTTTACAGTGTTACTCGCTCAAGGGTGTGTATTTTTATAGAGGAAATAGTTCCATAGTAATTTTATTGAGCATATACCTTTTTTAGTTTTCAAAAAAA
>NW_012104399.1:1688-21720 GCF_000951045.1 Mandrillus leucophaeus | reverse complement strand
CATCTGGTCCTGGACTTTTTTTGGTTGGTAGGCTATTAATTATTGCCTCAATTTCAGAGCCTGCTATTGGTCTATTCAGGGATTCAACTTCCAAAAAAAGTTCTTACAAAAATCTGTGGAAAAGTGTCATTGTCTATTTTTATTTATTTATTTATTTTTTTAGACTTAGTCTCAATCTGTCACCCAGGCTGGAGTGCAGTGGTGCAATCGTGGCTCACTGCAACCTCCACCTCCCGGGTTCAAGCAATTCTCTGCCTCAGCCTCCTGAATAGCTGGGATTACAGGCACCCGCCACCAAACCTGGCTAATTTGTTGTATTTTTTTTAGTAGAGACGGGGTTTCACCCTTTTGGTCAGGCTGGTCTCAAACTCCTGACCTCGTGATCCAACCGCCTTGGCCTCTCAAAGTGCTGGGATTACAGGCGTGAGCCACTGTGCCAGCCCATTGTCTATTTTTAAATTAAAAAAACCTGACCATCAATGGATGAATGAATTTTTAAAAGGTTGTCTGTATGCCCAATGGAATACCATTGAGTCTTAGAAGAGAAGGAAATCCTGTCATTTGCAACATGTCATCCACAATATGGATGAACCTGGAGGACATTGTGTTGAGTGAAATAAGCTAGGCACAGAAGGACAAATGCCACATGATCTCACTTATATGTGGAATCTGAAAAAGTCAAACTCCTAGAAGCAGAGAGTAGAATGGTGGTTATCAGAGGCTGGGGTTGTGGGAAATGTTGGTCACAGGGCATGAACTTTTAATTTTTTGACAGGAGGAATAAATGTTTTGAGATATACTCCACAATCCAATGACTGTAGTTAATAATAATGTATCTTTCAAAATTGCTAAGAGTAAATTTCAAATGTCCTCATCACAAAAAGTGATAAGTATTTGAGGTGATTGATAGTAAATTAGGTTTATTTAATAATTCTGCATATCATACGTATATCAGAACATTACTTTGTCCCCCATAAATATATACAATAAAAACCTTTGCCTCAGTGTTTAATTTCTCCATGATAAAAAACCTGGGGAGTGGTAAAAATGAGATTTGTACCATATCTATCTAATGCCAAATTTCGTCCATCATACCTTGTTTCCTCTGATTTCAGGTCCTGGAACAGAAAATATGGAGTTTATTGGGAAATAGGGGTGGGATTACTAGATGTACCCCTAAATAATAAGCCTTATTTATCTGAGCCATTAGAGAGGGTCTACTGAATATAAAAACTGCAAAGAAGATTTTCGAGTATAATATCCCTTCCCACTTATCCCCCACCCCTCCCTCATTTCTGACAAAGAAGGAAAAAGGAATTTGTAGAACTGTAGTATATGCAGAACAAAGCTGGCTAATTCAGGAGGCTATGATCCTGTTAGAAGGAAAAGTATGCACTGTTCTACAGAAAGCCCTTGAAGTGCTTTGGTTAGTGATTGAAATTTGGTCTTGACGTGACTGGCTAGCTACATAACTTGTGGGACCCAGTGAAAAATGAAAATGTTTCCAGTTTTTAGTGATTATTGCTGCAGTTTATTTATTGAATAAAGAGCAGCTTTGTTCAAAATCAGTAAAAACTGGAAGCAATGGAGATGTCTTTCAGCAGAGGAAAGATAAACAATCTGTGGTATGTATACTCAGTGGTACGCTACTCAGCAGTGAATTTAAATTTGTTAAAGAATTATTAATTTCAGAGCATTAAACCAAGTGAGGCCCCTATGCAGCTACACAGATTGCATACCTTGAAGTTGGTCCTGGATCCTGAATACAGAGAAATAATTACCTCTTCCCATTTTTAAAACTAATCTACATTGAAGATAGCTTGCTATAAAGATTGATAGTTTGTATCCATTAATAGGTTTGTAAAGAATAAAAGTTCAAGTTAAATTTAAAAAATTAGTCTGCATGATATTTTCAGGCACAGAAAAGCTCTAGAATTTTTGAGAGAAGAACCAAAGACAAGAGTGGGAGATATTTATTTGAATAAAGGAAGGAGAATTTGAGTTCATAATTAGCTCAGCTGTTCAGAAACTGCATATAGCATCATAGACAGAGGAGGTAATCAGAACATAAAAATGCATTTTATTTATTTATTGATAACCTACTTTTCTATCTTCTCTTTCTGGGGAGAGGATAAAAGAAAAGTTGTACATAAATTACACATTGAGTTGTAAATGAAAATGTTGAAAATGCCTACTAATTGTCTTCTGACTTTCTGGAGCTGTAGAGAAAGTAAAGAAATAAAAGAAACAAGCTTCTTTTTGAAGAGCTGACAACTTAGCTTACATTTTAGCAAACGTATTTAGAAAATTTCTTAAGAAAGTGTATGATTGAACTTAATGAAGAAGTTTGAGGATAGTATAAAGATAACTTTCAAATAATTTTGGAGTAATTCTACATGAATCAGAGGTCAATGGAAAAGGTACCATTTAAGATATACGATATACAAAAGATGAGTTTCGCTAATGAGTCTGAGAGACCATCATGTAATTTTTCTGAAAATTAGTTGTCTGGTACTGTTATATTTGAGAGGCATGATGCTTTAAAGTAATTCAAACAAGTTGTTCATTAACATTTGCAGAATTTTAATGTGCTTTGTAGAGAATTACCATCTTCTTTGTCTGATATTAGTTTACTCACATGAACTAGCTACATTGGCTACACATCCTCAAAACAAAGACGAATTTAACCTAGTAATTTTTGTTTGTGAGTAATACAGCACTATTCATAGATGAATAATTGGCCTGAGATCTTCCAGTTACCCACAATTGTTGACATTTTTAGAGGAGCTTTTAACTAGAATAGTTTTAAACATTATGTTGATAAACTATTAATGCTTAATGCTATATTGAATTTTATGGTTGAACTGATTTAAGACTGCTTTTCAATCTGCAGTCTATGCTGTAATATTTTTTAAAAGCCTCTGGAAAGCGTTTGCCAGTTTCTCATAAAGTTAAACATACACTTACCATATGACCCAGAAGTGATACTCCTAGGTATTTCTCAAGTGAGTTGAAAATTTATATTCATACAAAAACCTGCACATAAATGTTTAGAACAGGTTTATTCATAATTACTAAAAACTGGAAACAATGAAGATATCTTTCAGCAGGGGAATGGATAGACAAACTGTGGTATATACATTCCATGGTACACTACTCCGCAATAAAAAAAGAATGAGCAATTGATTCCTACAGCAACATGATGAATCTTAAATGCATTTTACTAAGGGGGAGAAGCCAGATCCTAAAGGCTACATATTGTATTATTTCATTCATGTGACATTCTGGAAAGGCAAAAGTATAGACAGAAAATAGGTCAGTGGTTGCCAAGGGTTGGTGGATTGGAGGAGTGGTTGACTACAAAGGGGACATGCAGGAACAGGTTAGGGTGGTGGAACTATTCTGCATGATACTGGGTTGATGAGTGCATAACTGCATTTTTTAAAGTCCATAGAACTGCACATCACATGCAGTGAACTTGAATGTATGCAAACTGTAAAGATCAGCTTGAATATCAGAGATCTTAAGGAAGCAAATGAATCTAAAGTTGTACTACAAATATACAACATAATTGCACTAAAGGGTGTGAGTGGAAAAGAGCTGACCTAAGTAAGTTGAACAAATAAGTAAATGGGTGGTTGATGGTGGGTATCACGATTGGAGTGGGAGGTTACAGGTAAGCAAGAGGGGAAGGCTAGAATGAACTCTGTGGGGCTGGAGTTGGAGACACCAGTCTATCTCGTGGATGGCTTGATATATACAAAGATGGGAAATCCTAACCAGAAAAATCAGACAAGAGAAAGAAATAAAAGTCATTCAAATAGAAAGTCAAACTATCTCCCTTCACTGAAAATATGATTCTATGTTTAGAAAATCCTAAAGACTTCACTAAAAGTCTATAAGAACTGTAAGAACTGATAAATGATCTTAGTCATATTTCAGTATGCAGTCAACGTACAGAAATAAGTAGCATTTCTGTATACCAGTAATGGCCAGGCTGAGAATCAAATTAAGACACAACCCCATTTACAATAGTCACAGAGAAAATGAAATACTTACGAATATAGCTAACCAAGGAGGCAAAAGATCTTTGCTAGGAGAACTACAAAACACTGATGAAAGAAATCAGAGACAACACAAATAAATGGAAAAACATTCTATACTCATGGATTGAAAGTATCAATATTTTTCAAATGGCCATACTGCCCAAAGCAATTTACAGATTTAACACTATTCCTATGAAATTACCAATGTCATTTTTAACCGAATTAGAGAAAACTATTCTAAAATTCATTTGGAAATAAAAGAGATCCTGGATAGCCAAAGCAATCCTAAGCAAAAAGGGCAAAACTAGAGTCATTACACTACCCAACCTCAAACTATACTACAAAGCTAGAGTAATGAAAACAGCATAGTACTGGTACAAAAACAGACATATAGATCAATGGAACACCTACAACCATCTGATCTTTGACAAGGCTGACAAAAACAAGCAGAGGAAAGGACTCCTTAGTCAATAATTGGTGCTAGGATAACGGGCTAGCCATACATAGAAGAATGAAACTAGTCCCTTACCTTTCACCATATACAAAAATTAACTCAAGATAAAGATTTAAATGTAAGACCTCAAATGACAAGGATCCTAGAAGAAAACCAAGGAAATACCCTTCTTGACATCAGTCTTGGCAAAGAATTTTTAGCTAAGTCACCAAAAGCAATTGCGACAAAAACAAAAATCGACAAGTGGGACCTAACTAAACTAAAGAGCTTTTGCACAGCAAAAGAAAGTATCAACAGCGTAAACAGACAACCTACAGAATGGGAGAACATATTTGAAAACTATGCATTTGAAAAAGTCTAATATCTAGAATCTATAAGGAACTTAAATCCACAAGCAAAACCAAAGAACTCTATTAAAAAAATGGGCAAAGAACATGAACAGACACTTCTCAAAAGAAGAGATACATGTCATCAACAAGCATATGGAAAAAATACTCATCATCACTAATCATCAGAGAAATGCAAATCAAAATCATGAGATACCATCTCACACTAGTCAGAATGGCTATTATTAAAAAGTCAAAAAACATCAGATACTGGCAAAGCTGCAGAGAAAAGGAAATGCTTTAACTCTGTTGGTGGAAATATCAATTAGTTCGGCCACTGTGGAAAGCAGTTTGGAGATTTCTCACAAACTTAAAACAGAGCTACCATTTAACCCAGCAATCCCATTACTTGGTCTATACCCAAAAGAAAATAGATTAATATACCAAAAAGACACATATACTTGTATGTTCATTGCCTCACCATTCACAATAGCAAAGATATGGAATCAACTTAGATACCCATCAATGGTTGATTGGATAAAGAAAATGAGGTATGTATATACCATGGAATACTATACGGCCATAAAAAAGAATGAAACCATGTCCTTTGCATCACTATGGATGCAGCTGGAGGGCATAATCCTAAGTAAACTAATGCAGGAACAGAAAACCAAATACCTTATGTTCTCACTTATAAGTGGGAGCTAAATGTTGAGCACACATAGACATAAACATGAGAACAAAAGACACTAAAGACTACTAGAAGGGGAAGAGAGGGAGGGAGCATGGGTTGAAAACTACCTAGTGGCTACTGTGCTCACTACCTGGGTGCAATATACACATGTAACAAACCAACACACATACCCCATATGCAAAATAGAAGTTAAATTTCTTAAAGTAATAAATGACATTAAAAATTGGAAATAAATAAACAATGCAAACTTCATACAAAAACTCCAAATACATACACAGAAGGACTAACATAGGAAATATTTTAATACATGTATATATTATACATATGATAAAATACATACACGATCTGGCTCTGCCACAGTGAAAATCTAGAAGCAATCACACCCAGGAGAGACTAGCACTCCAGTAAACAGAGCTCGGTTTATAAGTATAATTTTCCAATTAATGAACCAGGGTTCCTTGGATAAATGGCTGGTTCTAGAACTGGGCAAAAAAAAAAAAAAAAAAAAAAAAAAAAAAAAATCAAGAAAGGCCAGAAAAAGCTTGTAGTACCAAAAAGTAAGGATGTGCTAAAAGAAATTTAAGGATGGGAGCATATCAATACAATACAGTAGTCAAACTGAAGGAATGCCCAATATCCAAAGCTGGGCTAATTTGAGCAACAAAATAAGTAGTGTAATTTAGAAATGTAATCTATATATATATGAATGTATCTATAAGTTCATATATCTATTTATATATATATCAGTATTAGAATAGATACATATGATTGAATAATAAAGTAAATAGGGGAGAAGAGACAAATCTTCCTGACAGAAAAATTTCAAATAATTTATGTAGATGAAACTTCCTTTCCCCTTTTTGAATGTTGTTAGACTTACTGCTTTGCTTTCAAAGAATACAGTAGGAAATGGGAAAAATGGTGATTTTACAGTGGAGAATCCCAGCAAACTATCTTAACCATGTGACCAAGGTTGATATCACCAGTGATGTCATATGCATATCATGTTCCCCTAATATGTGTAATGAGGACACTTCACTTCTGTGGCATTCTTTCCCAAAACACATAATCCCAGTCTAGTGATGAGAAAAGCATCAGACAAAATAAATTCTAAGGACACTCTACAAAATACATAATCAATACTCTTTAAAAACTCTCAAGGTGGTGAAAAATAAGGGCACTCTGAGAAACTGTTGCAGACCAGACGACATTAAAGAGACAGTGACATGATTAAACACTTGTGGCTCCGTGGACTGGGTACTGGAATAGAAAAAGAACGCTACTGGGAAAATTAATTCAAGTCCAAAAAAAGTCTGGAGTTTACTTCGTAGCAACGTACTAATGTTGACTTTGACAAATGTACCGTGGAAAAAGTAAGATGGTAACATTAGGAAAAACTAAAACTGGATAAGGAGTATATGAGAACTCTCAGTTACTATCTTCACAACTTTTCTGTAAACCTAAAAATATTTGAAAAGTAAAAGGTTTATTTTTAAAACAGCCCTGATGTTAGAATCTTAATTAATTACTTAGTGAATTCATTCAACACATAGCAACGGAAAACTTGCTGTCCCTAGTCACTGCTATAATAATGGTTATTAGCAAGTCAGATGCCATCCCTATCTTTCCAGAGCTTACAATTTGCTGGTAGATAAAGACAACAGGGACGTTCAAAATTATTTGATAAGTGCTTTGAGAAAGTGCCAGAGGTTTTAAAAATATTTTTCTCCTATATTTAAATTAATACATCTGGCATGTTAAATAGATCTTGGAGGATAGTAAACATATTCGTCCTCAAATAATATTTCTCCTGAATATTTTCCATATGAGATAATCCTTAAACTCTGAACAATTTGCCAGGTATTATTTTAGATTTCTATTAGAGAAATTTGGGAATATTCTTTGTTCTGTGTCCCCACCCAAATCTCACCTTAAATTGCAATAATCCCCGTGTGTCATGGGAGGGATCTGGTGGGAGGTAATTGATTTTTTCCTGTGTTGTTCTCATGATAGTGAATAAGTCTCATGAGACCTGATGGTTCTATATCCCCTGCCCATGCCCTCTTGCTTGCCACCATGTAAGATGTACCTTTGCTTTTCCTTTATCTTCTGCCACAATTGTAAGGCCTCCCCAGCCATGTAGAACTGTGAGTTCATTAAACCTCTTTCCTCATAAATTACCCAGTCTTGGGTATGTCTTTATTAGCACTGTGAGAACAGACTAGTACACTCAGCAAGGAATTATTTTCTTACAAAGTAGAGAACTGTTTCGCTTTTCATGTAAAAAATGAAAAGTTAAACTAGATAATTCTTAAAATATCTTTCAATTTTAAATGCCATTGAGCTTTGTCAATTATGTAGTATTTTCTTGGCTTTTCTTTAGATCAGTAAGAAGGTTTACTTATTGATCACATGAAATATCATATTTTTTCTTTCATCATCAAGATTCCTATTTCTTCAGTTTATTTCAGGTAGAGAAGTGTATTCCAAACAAGGAAGATATTCCCATAGTGAAAAAGGAAAATACATATATTCCCTGAGACAGGCAATACTTTTCAAAAGAATGAGAAGCCTTGTTACCATCATAAAAAGTCTGGGACCCAAAATGCAGACCACGAGAATCACAGATTCTGCACCTGCCAAGCCTAGTCAGCTTTCCTTAGCTCAGAAACCTCAGGAATGGGCATCTTGAAAGGAAATACTTTTTGTGGATTTGCAAAGTCTCACTCCAAAGAAATTCACCTCAGTTTGAAAGACCTTGTGGGATTAAAAGTCAAGATTCATTTGGGAGCGCTGGCTGGTAGACATTTCATGTCTCTCTTTTGCTGAGAAGTATTCTCACAAATAATTTATAGTCTATGGCTGCATATAAAGGTGGCTTCTTCGAGGGGCCTACATTTGTATGTACTTTGAGAGGAGAGGATGGGGACTGAATATAAAACACTGTGGCTGATCTCAACATCTGCTCCTATAGTTACAGAGAACCAGAGGCTGGACTTTAAAACAAGAATGGAAGTTCACAAGCCAGAAGTTTCTGAGAATGTGCTGGGGAAGGAGTGGGTTGGGAAAGCAGCCATCTTTCCGCTAAAGAAAAAAAGATGTCTCTTTGAAGTCTGGGTATTTGGTAAACAAAACAAACAAACAAACAAACAAAAAAATAGAATAAAAGACAATAGAAAAAGTATCACTAATGGGGTAGAAGGAACAAAACACTGAAATTGAAACCAAAACCAGCCAAACCAAGTAAAATTCCTTTCAGCGGAAGCACACTTGTCTAATACCACACTTTTAAAAATGACCTGTCTTCTGGATTACTTCACTAGCCTCCTATTTTACCTTTCTGCCACCAACTTCTCCCACCTTCAGTTTATTCTACAAACTACTTTCTGAATGATCTTTTCTAAGACATTTAGTGACAATGTAACCATAACCTTCATGATAAAACTTTCAATGGCTCCTCATTGTCGCATGAAGAAAATCCAAATATTTCAGTTTTGATTTTCAAGTCTTTAGATGATTAGCCAAATCCATCATCTGTAAAATGAAATCAATATATAGAAATTTATAGGTTATCTCAGCAGCCTAGGTCAGTTACATAACTAAATAATTTTTAAATGGTTAAAAATAGTGGGCCAGGCTTGGTGGCTGATGCCTATAATCCTAGCATTTTGGGAGGCCAAGGCAAGTGGATCAGCTGAGGTCAGGAGTTCGAGACCAGCCTGGCCAACATGGCGAAATCCCATCTCCACTAAAAGTACAAAAATAAAATAAAATAAAAATAGCCAGGCATGGTGGCCCATGCCTGTAATCCCAGCTACTTGGGAGGTTGAGGAAGGAGAATCACTTGAACCCAGGAGGTGGAAGTTGCGGTGAGCTGAGATTGTGCCACTGCACTCCAGCCTGTGTGAAGGGAACAAGACTCCATCTCAAAAAAAGGAAAAAAAAATAGTGTTTTGTTTTCTATCTATCTATCTATCTATCTATCTATCTATCTATCTATCTATCTATCGATCTATCTATCTATCTAATCCATCAATTATCTATTTTATACTAGCACTAGTTAGTACCTAGGGTGGATATAAATGTGGGGTATGAATTGTCCCATTTCTAATGTTATATTGATTTACCTGTGCAAGTGGTTTTGATTTTAGTTACCTTGATTAAGACACGCTAAGTAAATAAATCGGATGTCCAAAAATAAACCTTGCTTTTACTATTTCTTAGGCCTTAAATCAATCTTGGCCATATTAACAAGAATGTTTTTGGTGTCTACTATATATTTTCAGGAGCTTTTGTAAATACTTGGTCTAATTTAATCTCATAGACTGCAAAAGTCTTTTGAGCAAACCCTGATAACATCTACTTCCAGTCTGGTTAATTAGAAAACAATTAGATTCTAACGAGGCTTTTGCTTCCTTACTCTGTTTACCAGCATAGTTTCAACATCCTTCTATTGATATGAAATGTGTGGAGACATAATTTTTTTCTTTCTCTTTTTAATCTTGATTCTGGAAGCTCTGGTAGAATAGTTAAGGAAATTTCTTAACAGCAAACAGGGGAAGTCTTTTATTCTCTTTGGGTTTTGATGGTACACAAATTAACTCGTTTCCTCTACTGTGATGGGAATTCGGAAAAGGGAACCTATTGCAAATGTGAACATTCCTATTCTTCCTGCCTCTTCAATTTCATTAGAAAACTTTTTACATCACATAACTTTTACTAAGAGGAGACTGGAGGCGGTGTTTACCAAGAACGCTTGCTAATGTGGAGCTACAAAACAACCTGGAATCACTAGCCACTTGGATAATGAACACTGCAAACATCATTGCCTATAGAAATGGTGTAATACTAGGATAGAATTTAAGTTCTAGCTCAGGTTGCCATTGAAACGAGTAAAAATATTTGCTGAACACCTACTATGTGTCAGCCATTGAGTATGGCTTTTTTCATATTTTTAAATTTTTTTAATTTAAAATTTTTATTTTAAAAGGCTAGAGATAGGGTTTTGCATGTTGCTCAGGCTGGTCTCAAATTCCTGGCGTCAAGCAATCCTCCCACCTTGGCCTCCCAAAGTGCTGGGATCACAGGCATGAACCACTGCACCTGGCCTTTTTTTTTTTTTTTTCCTTATTTCTTCTCATTTAATTCTTAGTGCAACCCTGTGGCTGGGCATTTTTTTCAATTTAAATTATTAGGGATAAGGAAATTGAGAGTTAGGGAACTTTAGTAACCTGTCAGAGGTCACACATGTTAATTGCAGGACTTAGTTTTGAAACCACTTTAGTTTGGTGTGAAACTCGAAACATTTCCACTATAGCACACTGTCTTCATGCATGTTTTTACACTCCTCAGAGTCCAGTTTCCTACTAACCTTGACCTGTTTTGAAGGATGAATAGCCTAATGAATTACTAATTGTAAAATATGCTTATAATTTTAAAGAACATGTAACTATAGAAAGAAAAATCATGATATTTTATAGTTAACTTCTCAGTTTATTTTCTTTAAATAGTACCAGGATAATACATGAAACTATTGTGTTCTCTCTTTCTTTTTTTTTTATTATTATACTTTAAGTTCTAGGGTATATGTGCATAATGTGCAGGTTTGTTACATATGTATACTTGTGCCGTGTTGGTGTGCTGCACCCATCAACTCGTCAGCACCCATCAACTGGTCATTTACATCAGGTATAACTCCCAATGCCATCCCTCCCCCTTCCCCCGCCATAATAGTCCCTGGTGTGTGATGTTCCCCTTCCCGAGTCCAAGTGATCTCATTATTCAATTCCCACCTATGAGTGAGATGTGTTCTCTCTTTCACAGCATAAATTAATAGAGAGCAAAGGCCTTTCTTTGCAAACATTTTCTAACCCAGTTAACCCATCTTTCCCTGCTGCTAACTTCTCTCAGACTTTTAGATTCATGGGGACATGAAGACCAGACTACTGTCTTATTAAATTTTTCTTTTCATAAGAATATGCAAGATGCAAATGAGCAAAATGTTAAAGCTCTATAAAGAGCATCTCTGGGTTTTATAGCCCTGCTTCTGAAGAGTGTGTCTATAGGATATCAAGTGAAGAAATAGGAGCATGCATAATTGCATATGCAATTGGGTTGCAATTTTGCAATGTATACCACAAAATATGTATACATTTATAGATGAAAGACCTGAAATAAATATGCCGAAATGTGAGCCATGATCACTTGTAGTGGAAGACCTATAGGGCAATTGCATTTCATTTTTCAAATATTTTTATGCATTTTAAAAATAAAAATATGTTTCTTCTATTACCAGAAGAATGCAATGCATTTCATCCATATTTTAAAAAGACACATTCTTCTGAAAGCAGTTCTGGTTGTGTGTGAGGGTGAGAATATCCTCACATGGAAACAATTTTGTTTGTTAGAGAATTCAGCTTTAAAATGGGAGCAAGGCATTTATCTCTTTGATGCCATGGCAACCCCTGGGAAAACGCAGAGTCCAACAATGGGATAAAAATGTGCCTTAAGAGTGAGTAAGAAGGAGGCAACCTTGGACTTCTTTTTCCCCCACTTTCCCTTGAACAGAAGGTTGCATTGTGTTTTTCCAGCTGACTTTGCTTTCCAGCTAGGCTGCTGTGAGAGGAAAGAGCAAACAATAAGAAGAACCTTTTTCTCATGGAATTTGGGCTCTCTGAAAAATTGTGTGCTTTCTCAGTGGAGAGAAAGCTCAGTTTCTTTTCTCTGTCTTCCCCTCCCCTTGACATCTTCCAATGCAGTCATTTTTATTACAAGTTTCTCAATCGCCTGTACATTTTCCCCTCCAGACATGCCACTTGTCTTCTTTGGAGCTGTAGGGCTGGATTGATCTTTTCTCTATGGTCACTGTTTTCTTCTAGGTCTTTTCTCTATGGTCACTGTTTCTTGGTAGAAAGACTCCTATAGTCCTTTTCAGATCTCAATCCTTAATACATCTCTGTTGGTCTCCAATGATTTGACTGTCTGAGACTCTCTCTCTCTCTCTTTTTTTTTTTTTTAAGATTTTTTAACCTAATTTTATTCCTTAGGTAAATTGAACTCCCCCAAGCCACTGAAGATTGCTAAGGGTCCTCATTTTGGCAATATAGATCCAAATATTGTGATAACAGAGGTAGCCAAAGGACTTCATCTCCATTATGTAGGTAAGTAATGATGATACCGAGCTTTCTCTGTGGTCTGTGCCATGTTTCCTTCTAACATGACAGCAGCATCAATACAGCAAGGATAGTTGACCGTGGTGCTGGGTTTTACATTAAGATCCTGTGCGTTTGGACTTAAAAACTTTAGTCCACTTAGAAGCCACCAGCAACCTGAACAAGTGGTCCTATAGTTTTATACTTCAAACTAGTGTAAACACTGCTTTTCAACTAATACAAAGAAAAGGAATT
The DNA here is from genome assembly GCF_000951045.1 of Mandrillus leucophaeus. NCBI lineage: Eukaryota > Metazoa > Chordata > Mammalia > Primates > Cercopithecidae > Mandrillus > Mandrillus leucophaeus. Next base: position 8,794 of record NW_012104399.1, on the reverse strand, counting down.
GGGGAGGGAGGCCTTTCGAGTGACTTTAAAGAATTGCGTATTGTCAGTTTGGCAACCAGAGGTGCAGTCTTCAGAGTGGAGGACTCTGTGTGGCAGAGCCGGGCCTTGACCCAGTGTGACCCCGCGGTATCAGGAACCACAGGAGACTTGTGCAGCTGCCTGGCCTCCAACTGGCCTGGGAGGCTGGTCATTCCAGGAAACTGGCAGTGATGGTATCATTCCTAGGAGCATGATTCAGCCAAGAAGAATGAAAACTTTAGAGCCATGAAGGCTAACTGTGGAGGATGGAAGGTTCATCGCATTCATCTTTCTTTCCTGAGCACCCATCAGTAAATATTGCCTTAAGTGAGATGTACAAATTCTAGCTGCTGCTCAGAACTGATGGTTGTATGGCCTGTAGAAAATGTCTTCATTTCTTTAATATTTTTTTTTGCAGCTTACATAAATTTTCTTTTTTCCTGTATTGACCCTTGTGCAAAAAAACATTGCTTCCAACAGTTATAAGCTATTATAAATGATGTGTACCACTTCCTTAATTTCCCATCATTTGGAGTCTAGTGAGGAGACACAGATTAGTAGATAAGGTCAAATTCAACTCAATAAAAGTTGGGGGTTACTTCAGTCCTGAGCCAGGTACCAGCCTGGCGCAGGGGAGCTTAGTATGAAAGTACCTTATGAGGTTGAACATTTGTATGGTATTGTACAGTATGTTTAAAAAGCCTATCACATAGATGATCTCATTTGACTTTCACTGTAAGTAAAACGAAGGTATCAGTACTGGTATCAGTGATGAACAGACTCATATGCGTTCAGGAGCTTTCTCATGATGTCCCTCTGCCAGCTGGACAGGGTCCAGGAACCTCAGGAAAACCATACTCTTCAGTTTATGTGGGATATTGCACATTTCTAGGACTGCAAGTATTGATGAGAGGGTAGGGGTGTGTGTACTTGGGAAGGAAACGCGTAATTCAGGTGTTCCTGAACAAATTGTGATCCAGATGTAGTCCAGCCCTTTTGAATCTGACGACAATGCTAGTGGATTGTCCCAAGTTAAAGGAATTTGGATCAACCCCGGTATCAATTTGGTATCAGGTTTGATATATAGTAGACAGAGCTGTTTAACAAGCCATTTTCTTCATCCTGTTGATAAGGGAGAAACAGGAGGATATGAAGTTATGCAAGGGAGTGTGAGCGGTCCAAAGCTGAAACAATTTCATTTGCTAAAGCGATCTGAGGATTAGCATGTCTTTGCATAATACACGTATATATTTAGCACAGTGCCTGGCACTGGCACTTAGTAGGTACTCAATACATGTTAATAAGGTAATAAATAATAGATTATGCATGGTCCTGTTATGGTTTTTAAAACATTTTTTCATTAGTCTTGAGTTCTGATTCCTGTATTGCTTTTGGATGCCAGGTTATTCTATGTGCTTACTTGGTTCTTGATGTACTAGTTATGCAATAAAATCTGATGAAGGTATAAATGAAAGAAGGAAGGCTTGCAGTGATATTTTGTATTTACTTTTAAGGCAATGTTGATATTCTCTATTCCAGAAGAACTAAAAAAGATTCACATTCATTGGTGTCAACATTTCCACGTATTTATAATTTCCATGATATTAGGTTGGTGCAGGTGTAATTGCAGTTTTTGCCGATATTAAATATAATAGTGTTAATCAATTAATTTAATATTAAAATGTGAAAATAATCAGTATTTTTTTCTTCTCTTCTTTTTTCCTTCTTGATAGACTTTCTTGTGCAGTCCTTAAAAAGTAGGACAATTCTACTTCTTAAGTTGGCACTTTTGAAAGTTATTTCATTGAGTATTTACGTATTAGTAGACTGCTTGGTTCAACTTCTTATAGTGGACGTACATTTTGGCCCATAACTCGTGTGAAAAAAATTAATTTTTTTTTTTTCTGTCTGATGATAAAATTTTGAAGTGACATTTCTACCAGGAGTTGGAAAACTTAATCTCCATCAGTTAGTATTTTTCTCCTTCTAATTCTTAATTTGAAATCTAAATTTGGGAGATATTTTGGAGGCAAGAGGTCAAGTGCAGTGGAGTGAATTCCTGCTTTGGACACGAGGGCATCTGCCAGGAATCTTCATGCCTGTCTGCTTCCTGGCCATCGGTCCACACAACACAGATTGCTCTGCCATCTTCCCATCCCAAATCTGATGCCTTTTATGTTGCTAGCTCCCTCCATTACTTGGATGCACCTTTTGGGTACAAAGGCAGCATTTGGCTCTTCTTACACTTTGTTGGGACACAGAGAATTCCGCCAGTTCCTTTTGCTTAAGCACCCCACAGAACTATCTCTTCTCCACTATTACTTTACTAAGTTGGTGACAGAAACGCTTTAGCTCCTGATGCCTCTGCAGGATATCCCTCCCCCAGAGTGTAAAGATTCTCTGCTGTTGAATCTCCCAAATCAATCGGGGTTTCTGTGAATTCCACCATCACAGGGGACTCAACTCAGGGAGGGTAGAGAAGAATTCTTCTTCTGAAGGACATGCCATTGCCACTGCCTGCCCTCCAGCTCTTCCTTCCCAACTAATCTGGCTGTGAAGATTTATCTCATCTGTGGTTTCGGGTGGAGGAAGAGGGTGATATTCTGGGCAGGGATGTCTTTGAATTATGCTGAATTCTTTAAAAACTTCTGTGATGCCTTGAGTTCCCAAGAGTCTCAGGTTGCAACTTCAAGGACAAGATTTTGATTCTCAGAGCTTTACAGTTGTCAAATGCTGACAACTCTTTAAGGTTCACTAGGTTTCATTGGGTCAGCCAATGTTATTTGTTACCAAGCACTTATTTTGTGCCATGGGCCTGGTATGATATTAGGTCACCACTAGGAAATAAAAGGAGAAATAGGACAGAGCTTAACTAAAAGAACCCAAGTCTTTCATGATTGTGTGGAGGTGGGTGTTCAATTTAATAATTATGTACTGATATAGTTTGGCTGTGCCCCCACCCAAATCTCATCTTCAGTTGTAGCCCCCATAATTCCCATGTGTTGTGGGAGGGACCCAGTGGGAGATAATTTCATCTCTGAGATGGTTTCCCCCATACTGTTCTAATGGTAGTGAATAAGTCTTACGAGGTCTGATGGTTTTATAAGGGGAACTCCTTTTTGCCTGACTCTCATTCTCTTTTTGCCAGCTGCCATGTAAGACATCCCTTTGTTCTTCTTTCATCTTTTGCCATGATTGTGAGGCCTCCCCAGTCATGTGGAGCTGTGAGTCAATTAAACCTCTTTCCTTTATAAAGTACCCAGTCTTGGGTATGTCTTTATCTGCAGCATACAAATGAACTAATACACATACTGAACATTTTCTATTTCTCAAGAACGTGGCCAGGCGTGATGGCTCATGCCTGTAATCCCACCACTTTGGGAGGCTAAGGTGAACAGATCACTTGAGTTCAGGCATTTGAGACCAGACGTCCTCATGCCCACCTGGTCGCTGGTCATTAGTCCACACAACACAGATTGCTGTGCCACTGTCCCATCCTGGATCTGAAGCCTTTTATGAAGCCAGCTCCCTGGTGAAACCCATGTAGAAATTCAATTCTACAAAAAATACAAAAATTAGCTGGGTGTGGTAGTCCCAGCTACTCGGGAGGCTGAGTTGGGAGGGTTGCTTGATCCTAGGAGTTCAAAGTCGCAGTGAACTGTGACCACTCTACTGCATTCCAGTCTGGGCAACAGAGAAAGTCCCTATCAAAAAAAAAAAAAAAGAAGTGTGCTAGGTACTAACAGCATATTAATGAACAAGACAAATTCTTAGATGATAAATTGTGGTTAAAAGCTTGAACTCTGGAGTCAGGTGGCTAGTTTAAAGGGTGTCTTTCGTGATCTTAACTGTCTGAGTCTCAGTGGGCGTACATGCAAGGAAAGAATAGAAATAATAACATCCATTTTATAAATTGTAATGAGGATTAAACTGATATAATATTAATATATATGAAATATTAAGCACAGCATGTAACACATAATATGTATTTAACAAATGTTGGTTATAATAACAGATATCATATGTGGACTGGCTCAACATCTCTTCCAAACTCTACTGTGCCTCCTTGTGAAGCTTGCAGAACTGTGTTGTCCAGACTCCCTTACAGCTAGGATCCCATATATAATTTAGAGCCCTCCTACCAGATGGATTTGTTTCCTGAAGGTTCATGATTCTGGGTTTGACTATATTAACCTGCATGAGATTTGTATGAAATAGTACCCATATTCTTTTACCCTCAGAACACCGGGCATAGTTGCAGCTCATGCATGTAGTCTCTATCCGGTGGTTCCCCTTGTTGGCGTGAGGCAGTAAGGCATGGTTTCTATTAATATTTTCATGGAGCTATGGCTTAGCAAGAGAGAAAATGTTACAAGTGTGACATGTTCTTTTTCCTTCCATTGAAATTTCTTTTGACCCTTCTCCCAGTTCCCAGAAGGAAAGTAGTGTCTTTTCCTTGCTACATTGAAAGAAAGCTGGGGCAGAGGGCATCTTGCTAAAATTAATATATAAGTTTGGTGTGAAAGTTGATGTCTCACTGCAGGCTAGCTTCAGGATTGTGGGAACTGCTGATTCAGAGTGACATCTCCTTTGACACTAAGTTGGGAGAAGGTGCTGATAAATATTTTCTTGCTAAACATGGAAAATGTTTTCTTGTTAGTGAAAGAAAATACTTGGAATTTTTCAAAGGACAAGGAAGAACAAAAAAAGCCCATAAAAAACAACAACAACAAAACTATCAAAAGGCCTGGTGTATATCTAGATAGATGTAGCTGTTATATCATAAAAAGTCAAAAGCATCTTCTGCCTTATGTTTGTGATATATTTTTGCCTTTCCAAATATAGCTGAACATGCTTCTTACAGGAGTATTATGCTGAAGATTATAAATTAAAGTACTTACACTCAGTTATAAACCACCATATTGAATTTAAGGTATTGCCATTTAAAATTTCTAAAAGTTACAATAACAGTTTGTAATTTTTTTGTCTAGCAAGATTTCAAAATTTTACTTTATTTCATAAATAACAGTATGGTCGGGTGTCCCTTCAGATCTGTCAGTGATTAAAGTTATTTTTTTCCACTGTTTTGCATTATACAGTGACATTAACATTAAACACTTGTGAGAATGGAACACAAAGAAAACAAGCATGTTTTTCTTTCCTAAATCCCAGAACTTCAGAGCTTTGACTTTAGTCTTCAGATTTTCCTAATACACATATGAAATCCCCTGACTACCCAAATCTGGTAGGCATTAATACCTAACATGTACTTTCCCCCCTGAATCTAAGCTGCCAGTTTTTCAGGATGGAAACAGTGAAGTTGTCAGGAAGTTGATGTCAACAACTCAGGAAATGGTGGGTCTGGATCACAGGATAAGGTGCCTGCAGGGGAAAGAACAGTCTTTAGCTGATGTGGGGTTTCTCAGCTTACTGTTTCAGGATGAGAGATTTAGGTTCAACAGGGATTCAGTAATTATTCTGTACTTGACCTGTGCTAAACTTCGGTACATTATGTATTTAATCTTCACAAAAATCCTGGGAGAATAGCATTATGAGAAGGAAATTGAGAGAAGGAAATTGATGTTCAGAGAGGTTAAGAATGTACACTGAGAAACGGTGGAGTCAGATTGTTGTACAAATTTCTCCTTTACACTGCTGCTGCCTTTCAGAGATGACAGAAACATCGTTAAGTCCTCTTTCCCCTGACTTTCAGCCTCATAGACTTTTTAAATTAGGTTCAAAGTTTTGTGGATTTTGAGGTGAGGAAAAGGATTTAAAATAGTGCATCTGCATCCAAATCTGAGTTTCTGTAATGAAACAAAACCCAAGACCACAAATGTTGATTAGCAGAATAGGCAAAATAAATCACTTGACCCTTTAATGAGGTGTTGACCACTTTGTCCCTTAAAGTTTGCTATAATTTAAAATAATAATAACTACATTATTCATAAAAGAATTATACATCCATTTTTTATGAGAGACTTTCAAAATTAATTTCTGCTTCTCGTTTGGGAAAGGTAAAAAGATATTTAGGAGAATAAATAGGGAATATGGGGGTACTTTTTATAAAACCAGTTGGGAGAATGGAGCATATTAGATGCCCCACAAGTAATTGCCGACTAAATAAACTAGAATATATTTCTTTCATCTCTGTTTTCCCTCTAACCACCTCTTCTTAAGAACTCTCTTCTCTTTAGATAATGGCCAGGCATATAATAGTTTTAGCATGTACTTTCTTAGATGAATAAAGTATCTTATGGAATTTGTTCTGCAAATGCTTCATATATGCATAAAAATGTTCCCTATTTGTGAGGTGCAGGATTCTATTTATCTATATTAGATTAATCTTGTCAAAACATGTTGTCTGAATTTTCTTTTTTCTTTTTTTTTTGAGACAGGGTCTTGCTCTGTTGCCCAAGCTGGAGTACAGTGATGCAATCATGGCTCACTGTAGCTTTGGCCTCACAGGCTCAAGAGATCTTCTCACCTCAGCCTCCCAAGTAGCTGGCGACTACAGGCACACACCACCATGCCCAGTTAACTTTTGTATCTTTTGTGGAGATGGGGTTTTACCATGTTGCCCAGACTGGTCTCAAACTCCTAAACTTAAGCAATCTGTTTGCCTCAGCCTCCCAGAGTGCTGGGATTATAGGCATGAGCCATTGTGCCCAGCCTCAGTTTTCTAAATCTCAGTTTCTTTTTCTGCTTGATATGTTTCTGATAGAGGTATTTAAAAATTGTCCACTGTCATTGTTGTTTTGTTTAGTTCTCAGTATTCTGTTAGTTTTAGCTTCATAAATTTAAGGCCAAATTGTTAGATGTGTATGTGTGTTTATTATTGTAGCTTGGTAGAATGCTCTTTTATATTATTTGTGCCCACTATTTTTCATATTAATCATTTCCCTTTAAAATATTTCTTGTTTGAAACATGAGCTTTCTTGGGTTAGTGTTCTTATGATACATCTTTTTTAGCCCATTATCTTCAAACGTTCTATATACTTTATTATTATTATTATTATACTTTAAGTTCTAGGGTACATGTGCATAACGTGCAGGTTTGTTACATATGTATACTTGTGCCATGTTGG
>NW_012104399.1:0-358 GCF_000951045.1 Mandrillus leucophaeus | reverse complement strand
ATGCGGGCTCTTTTTTGGTTCCATATGAACTTTAAAGCAGTTTTTTCCAATTCTGTGAAGAAACTCATTGGTAGCTTGATCTGGATGGTATTGAATCTGTAAATTACCTTGGGCAGTATGGCCATTTTCACGATATTGATTCTTCCTATCCATGGGCATGGTATGCTCTTCCATTTGTTTGTGTCCTCTTTTATTTCACTGAGCAGTGATTTGTAGTTCTCCTTGAAGAGGTCCTTTGCATCCCTTGTAAGTTGGATTCCTTAGTATTTTATTCTCTTTGAAGCAATTGTGAATAGAAGTTCATTCATGATTTGGCTCTCTGTTTGTCTGTTACTGGTGTATAAGAATGCTTGTGATT
>NW_012104398.1:5706-6063 GCF_000951045.1 Mandrillus leucophaeus | reverse complement strand
GTGAGCTGGGTTAGGAAGGAACCGACCAGTACCGGGCTGAGCTGGGTTAGGAAGGAACCCCAGAGGGCTCTTTAGAAACCCATTAGCTGGGCCCATGTGTCTCTCAGGGGGCAAGAAAGGGGCTGGCCCAGGTCTTCAGGGCCATTTTGACTTCATGAACAGAAGAGAGAGACCACTGTCCTTTCCATCTGAAGAGGAGGTTCAGGGCTGCCTTTTGTGCTCCCATATCATGCCTGAATTCCCCTGTAATGCTTTTTGGACTCCATGGTTCTCTAACGATCTCTGGGTAGCTCAGCCACAGACTCTCAGAGCCTGTCATTGCAAGGGGATGAGGACGCTCTGGCGTTTCCTGCTCAG
>NW_012104398.1:0-1561 GCF_000951045.1 Mandrillus leucophaeus | reverse complement strand
TAGCTACTCATGTTCTTAACAACAACAACAAAAAAAGGTAATGTTATGTTGGATATGTTAATGAGCTTGATTTAATCATTTCACAGTGTATGCATATATCAAAGCATGTTGTATCCTGCAAATCTATACACTTTTTATTTGTCAATGATACCTTATAAAGCTGGTGGAAGCGGGAGGAGAAGAATGCAGGGATGAGATCAGTAGCCATGAGGCACATCCAGATGGGCTGCAAATCAGCTCTGAGCCCCCTAGGAAGCAAACAGGAATGAAACACGATCAGTCTCAAGCATGTGGGAATCTGTGATCTGAAAAATATAGCATCGCTGGCTGCAGAGACGTGCACCTGGAGTCCCAGCTACTTGGGAGGCTGAGGCAGGAGAATCACTTGAGCCCAGGAGCTCAAGGCTGCAGTGAGCCATGATTGTATCACTGCCCTCCAGCCTGGGTGTTGGAGCAAGACTCTGTCTCTAAAAAATTAAAAATAAAAGTAAAATGTTGAAAAATAACAGCATTGCTGAGAGAGAGGTCTCAGAGTGTCCAGCTAAGGGGATCCTGCATGAGCGGGAGATCCCCCCGCTGGTGAGCACCTCGATAGGCAGTGCCATTTCCCACACCTCCTCTCTTGTGCGGGGTGTGAGCCCAGCATGGGTTCTGACAGCACAGCCCTCTGAGCCACAGATTAAATTCAGACTCTGGGAAGAACAGATGCTGACTGCTTCGTTTAGGGCCAAACATCTAAGTCAAAGTGTCATCTTTTTATTTTTATGTATTCATTTATTTTTTATTTTATTTATTTATTTAGAGACAGAGCTTCACTCTTTTGCCCAGGTTGGAGTAAAGTGGTGCAGTCTCAGCTCACTGCAACCTCCGCCTCCTGGGTTCAAGCGATTCTCCTGCCCCAGTCTCCCAAGTACCTGGGATTACAGGCACCCACCACCAGGCCCGGCTAATTTTTGTATTTTTAGTAGAGATGGGGTTTCACCATGTTCGCCAAGCTGGTCTTGAACTCCTGCCCTCAGGCGATCCGCCCACCTCAGCCTCCCAAAGTGCTGGGATTACAGGCATGAGCCACCGCTCCTGGCCAAAGTGTCCTCTTTTTAAAATCAGGGAAAGTCTTAAGCAAAAGAAACCTGACATCAAACAAGCCTGGGCTGTAGGAGTCCTTGAACCTGGAGCACAAACAGATCCAGCAAATCCATGTGTCAGTCAGGGTAGCGGTGACCCCTGGGGCCAGGGGAGGTTGGAGGAAGCAAGCGGGGCTTCCGAGGACGTGGGAATGTTTCATTTTTCATCTGGAAGCTGGATCCATTCAGTCTGTAGACATTTCATCAAGCTGTGACGTGTGTACTTTTCTACCTATATGTCACAGTTCAGTTTTTTAAAAAGTCTTCAACAGTGAGAGGCTGGGCGCAGCAGCTCACATCTGTCATGCCAGCACTTTGGGAGGCTGAGGCAGGTGGATCGTTTGAGGTCAGGAGTTCAAGACCAGCCTGGCCAACATGGTGAAACCCCATCTCTACTAAAAATACAAAAATTAGCCGAGTGGTAGTGGTGTGCGCCT
>NW_012104397.1:2736-3538 GCF_000951045.1 Mandrillus leucophaeus | reverse complement strand
GCCACTGCACACCAGCCTGGGCCACAGAGCGACACTCTTTCTCAAAAAAAAAAAAAAAAAAAAAAAAAAAACTTCAGTGCAAAATCACATGGAGTTATTTTTTCTGGGGTGTGTTTTGTTTGTTTTGAGATGGAGTCTTGCTCTGTTGCCCAGGCTGGAGTGCAGTGGCTCGATCTCTGCTCATTGCAACCTCTGCGTCCTGGGTTCAAGTGATTCTCCTGCCTCAGCCTACCGACTAGCTGGGATTACTGGCACGTGCCACCACGCCCAGCTAATTTCTATATTTTTAGTAGAAATGGGGTTTCACCATTTTGGCCAGGCTGGTCTCAAATTCCTGACCTCAACTGATCCTTCTGCCTTGGCTTCCCAAAGTGCTGGGATTATAGGCATGAATCACCACACCTGGCCTTTTCTAGTTTCTTAATGAATGCTGAACCATACCTTGGCTCAAGTTTTATACGAGAACTTAAAGAAAAGACCCTCTTAGCTTCTAGAATATTCTTCCAGAGAAATGCAAAAACAAAAGCTTATTAACATTACCCTATGACTATTCAGACAGTCCACACTACATTAAATTACAAAATATGGTGTATGGTTAATTCAATCAGAACCCAGTAAGTCTATCATGAACTAGCCTGAAGCTTACCTTTATGTTAAATTTTTTTTTTTTTTAAAAGTCGTGATGCATATGACCAGTCTGCTTTTTATTTTTTTGAGACGGAGTCTGGCTCTGTCGCCCAGGCTGGAGTGCAGTGGCCGGATCTCAGCTCACTGCAAGCTCCGCCTCCCGGGTTTACGCCAT
>NW_012104397.1:0-786 GCF_000951045.1 Mandrillus leucophaeus | reverse complement strand
CAAAAGAAAAAGGAAAGAAGTTGGTTTCAGCAGATAAAGGCATAGTTGATGTTGTTCATAGGATCCTAAAAATCATTTATAGAAATAATTCTTCCTGATGTTAGCATATACTTTTTGTGGGACAGAAACTCGCCATAATACTTTCTGCATGGAATTTGACAGTGTGCATCACAAGCCTCAAAAATATGTATGCTGGGGCCAGGCACGGTGGCTCACACCTGTAATCCCAGTACTTTGGGAGGCTGAGGCGGGCGGATCACAAGGTCAAGATATCGAGACCATCCTGGCCAACATGGTGAAACCCCGTCTCTACTAAAAATACAGAAACTAGCTGGGTGTGGTGGCACCTGCCTGTAGTCCCAGCTACTTGCAGGAGAATCGCTTGAACTCAGGAGGAGGAGGTTGCAGCGAGCAGAGATCACACCATTGCACTCCAGCCTGGTGACAGAGGAAAACACCGTCTCAAAAAAGAAAAAAAAAAATGTATGCTCACCGGGCGTGGCGGCTTACGCCTGTAATCCCAGCCCTTTGGGAGGCCGAGGCGGGTAGATTACCTGAGATCAGAAGTTCAAGACCAGCCTGGTCAATATGGTGAAACTCCATCTCTACTAAATATAAAAAAATTAGCCAGGCATGGTGACGGGCACCTGTAATCCCACCTACTCAGGAGGCTGAGGCAGGAGAATCACTTGAAACCAGGAGTGGAGGTTGTGGTGAGCCAAGATTGCGCCTGTTACAGGCGCGTGCCATCATGCCAGGCCAATTTTTGTACTATTAGTAAAGACA
>NW_012104396.1:3555-4291 GCF_000951045.1 Mandrillus leucophaeus | reverse complement strand
GCCGCCCGGCTGCCTGGGTTGTCCGGGTTCTTCCGCCCCTCTGGCTCGGTCCCCGCTACCTCTCCTCCCTTCTCCCCTCTCGGTACCTTCGCCCGCCGCGCGCCTTTCTCAAATCCTCCGGTTATTAAGCTCAGGGGACGGTGGCCCGCCCGGGTAACTCTGCGCCCGCCCCTTCCTGCCCCCTTCCTGCCCTCACGCCCCGTCCCCTCCTCTTGACGTGGCAGAGGCGGCGCCAGCCATGTTGGCCGGGCGGAGGTCTTCGGTGAGGCCCGGGGCGGGGTGGCGCCAGCCCTGATTGCGGTGCCACGGACTGCTCCTCCTGGGCGGAGAGGACTGATTTTGCAAAGCGGAGGCTGCGACGGGTCCGGCAGGGGGACAGTGAGGTAAGGGCCGCCTCGTCTCCGCTCCTGGGGGACCTCAGGTGCGCAGCGGAAAGCGGGGGCGGGTTGGCGGCGGCGGGCTGGCTGCTGGGGTCCTGGGGTGGTCCCGGCTCTGCCCTCTCGGTGCCCTCGGGCCCGCGAGGTGTGCCGGAGGCTGAGGCCCAGTCCGGCGCGGGGAGCGTTGAGCGCTGAGCTTGCCACCCTCTCACCCACTTGGCTCTGCCGGGGCCGGGGGCCCGGGCTCCTCCTCTAGCTCCCCAGGATTCGGTGGAAAGATGGGAGTCGTGTGGAAAACGGTGGTTGGAGCATCTCGCCCAGCACCCACCCCCACCTCCTGGGCCACCCACCCCCACCTC
>NW_012104396.1:0-850 GCF_000951045.1 Mandrillus leucophaeus | reverse complement strand
CCAGCTACTCGGGAGGCTGAGGCAGGAGAATGGCGTAAACCCGGGAGGCGGAGCTTGCAGTGAGCTGAGATCCGCCCACTGCACTCCAGCCTGGGCAACAGAGTGAGACTCCGTCTCAAAAACAAAACAAACAAACAAACAAAAACAAAAAAAATTAGCTGGGCATGATGGCGGGTGCCTGTGTGAGGCAGGAGAATGGCGTGAACCCAGGAGGCGGAGCTTGCAGTGAGCCGAGATTGCGCCACTACACTCCAGTCTGGGTGACAGAGCGAGACTCCGTCTCAAGAAAAAAAAAAAAAAAAGGTTAATTGCAGTGTGGAATCTGAAAGCTTAGGAGTGAACTTTTTGAACTTTGTTACCTTCAAACTCATTGGCCTACTTTGCACTTTGAATGGATCATCTACTCTTGCATGATATTTTAGCATCACAAACTGACCGTTTGGAAGATGTTGCTTCACTGAGTAATGTATATCTTCTAAATGTTAATACATTTCGTTATATACTATCAAACAAATTAGATTAATACCAACACTGAGCTCATCAGAAAAATCTTTACATATTAGGAACTTGTCAAGCTTATGGTAGCAGGCACAAGTTTTAAAACAATTTAATGACGGGGAGCGGTAGGGCTCACGCGTGTAATCCCAGCACTTTGGGAGGCCGAGGCAGGCAGATCACGAGGTCAGATGATGGAGACTATCCCAGCCAACATGGTGAAACCCCGTCTCTACTGAAAATACAAAAAATTAGCTGGTTGTGGTGGCACGCGCCTGTAGTCCCAGCTACTCGGGAGGCTGAGGCAGGGGAATTGCTTCAACCTGGGAGGCAGAGGCAGAGGTTGCAGGGAGCT
>NW_012104395.1:3093-4383 GCF_000951045.1 Mandrillus leucophaeus | reverse complement strand
CCCAACATTCTAGGATTATAGGCATGAGCCACTGCACCTGGTCTTCCAGTGTTTTTTTTTTTTTTTTAATGCAAATACAAGCAACTGTGTGTGTGTGTATGTGTGTGTATTTATGTTCCCCATTCTTAATTATACAACAGGTAGCAAACCCTACGTACTCTTCTATATGCTGTGTTGACGAAAAGAGTCAAACTGTAAAATATTTAAAGAGATTTATTCTGAGCCATATATGAGTGACCAGTGGCCCGTGATGCAGCCCCCAGAAGATCCTTAGAACCTGTGCCCAAGGTGGCTGGGCCACACTTTGGTTTTGTACATTTTAAGGAGATGTAAGGCATCAATCAGTACACATAAGATGTACATTGGTTAGATCCGGAAAGACAGGACAACTGGAAGTGGGGGCTTCCAGGTCATAAGCAGATTCAAAAATTTTCTGATTGGCAATTGGTTGAAGAGTTATTATCAATAATCCCAGCACTTTGGGAGGCCGAGACGGGCAGATCACGAGGTCAGGAGATCGAGACCATTCTGGCTAACACAGTGAAACCCCGTCTCTACTAAAAAAAAAAAAAAAAAAAAAGAAAGGAATGTCTGGGTTACAATAAGGGTTTTTTGTTTGTTTGTTTTTTTTTTTTTTTTGTGACGGAGTCTCACTCTGTCGCCAGGCTGGAGTGCAGTGACATGATTTCAGCTCACTACAACCTCCACTTCCCAGGTTCAAGCGATTCTTCTGCCTCAGCCTCCCGAGTAGCTGGGACTACAGGCACGCACTACCACGCACGGCTAATTTTCGTATTTTTAATAGAGACAGGGTTTCACCATATTGGCCAGGCTGGTCTTGAACTCCTGACCTCGTGATCCACCTGCCTTGACCTCTCAAAGTGCTGGGATTACAGGTGTGAGCCACCCAGCCTGGCCCAGACCAAAGTTTCATTATGCAGATGAAGCCTCCAGGTAGCAGGCTTCAGTGAGAATAGATTACAAAAGTTTCTTATCAGACTGAAACAGCCTGTCTATCTGTAATTCCAAAAGGGAGGAGGATATACTGAGGCATGTCTCGCTCCCTCTTCCCATGATGGCCTTGAACTAGGTTTTCGGGTTAGCTCTGGAATGCTCTGACTGAGAGAAGGGGTCCATTCTGATGGTTGGGAGGGGGCCTTAGAATTTTATTTTGGTTTACATCTGCTTTTTCCTGCCACTTTACAGTGTACTGTATTGTGAAGATCTTTCCATATCGGTGCAGAGACAGCTTCCTCATTGTTATTTATATTTTTCATGACTGCAGAATGG
>NW_012104395.1:0-1058 GCF_000951045.1 Mandrillus leucophaeus | reverse complement strand
TTCCAGGTAAGGTTCTCTGTACATCGTGAACTGTAACCTAAACGGAGGTGTAAGCAGACTGTAACCGGCTCTTGTGCCAATCACCGAGTTTTGGCTCATCAGAGATGGTTTGAGCGGTTTGCCCGGCTAATTTTTAAATGTCTTTTGTAGCGATGGGAACTTGCTATGTTGCCAGGCTGGGCTGGAAGGAAGTCCTGGCCTCAAGCGATCCTCCAGCCTCTGAGGGGGCGCTTTTAACCCTTTGTGTGCCAGCCCCACAACCCGCGGCCCAGTGCGTTAATGGGTGGAGGGAGGGGAAAGGGGAACGCTGCGCGCCCCCTTGTGTCAGATCTGGGTATTGCGTGTGCCCAGGCTGAATGGGAACAAGGAGAGTTTAAGAGTAGATAATTGTGGCATTGCAGGTGGGCTACAGATTTGGAGAAAGGAGACCACGTGCCCACATGCACGAGCGTGCACACATACTCACACATGTGCACACACACACATGCATGCACACCCTGCTATAAGTGACCCATTCCTTAGCCAAGGCTGCACACGGGTGGTTCCCCAGAGCAGGAGCAAAGTCCGTTTATTTGCCATGACCTTCCCCTGACTCCCTCCCTGGTTGTCAGCTCTCTGCATCCCTTTCCTTGTAGCTATGGCCCTTCCAAAGCCGAGAGAGCAGCAGAGCTCTTGCTGTGGCCTAGACCTTACAAGCTTGGACCTGACAGCCGAGGAACTTCCCTAGCAACCTGGGCACTAACTTTGACCACTAATGGTTTGGAACCAGGTTCCCCAGCAGTGAGGCTGCATCCTTACCCTGGGAAAGAAAGCAGGGCCAGGACCCAGGTTCTCTTGAGCAGTGTCTATGCTGCCACCTGCCCAGAGTGCAGGGGCGTCCTCTTCTAATAGGTGACATTTATTGAGCACTTACTGCCTCCTGGGAGCTGCCTGTGCTTTCACTTTATCTGATTTAATCCTTATAGCAACTCTCTGTCTGACATGGATTAAGCACTCAGTAAATACTAGTTGAGTGGATGCATGATTAGCCCTTCGAATTAGCTCTTCTTATTTTCTTC
>NW_012104394.1:4207-4773 GCF_000951045.1 Mandrillus leucophaeus | reverse complement strand
TTTGACTTAGTTTCGCTCTTGTTGCCCAGGTTGGAGTGCAATGGTGTGGTCTTGGCTGCAACCTCCGCCTCCTAGGTTCAAACAATTCTCCTGCCTCAACCTCTGGAGTAGCTGGGATTACAGGAGCCCGCCACCATGCCCGGCTAATTTTTTTTGTATTTTTAGTAGAGACAGGGTTTCACCATGTTGGCCAGGCTGGTCTCAAACTCCAGACCTCATTATCCTCCCGCCTTGGCCTCCCAGTGCTGAGATTACAGGCCTGAGTCACCGCACCTGGCCTGTTCTAAAGCTTTTTAATAAGCTTCCAACCTTGCTCTGAAACTTGCCTTGGTCTCTTTTTCTGCTTTATGCCCTTCAGTTCAATTCTTTCTTTTGAGGAGGCAAAAACTGAGGTTGCTGCAGACCTGTCCGGATTTGTGGCAGGTAACTCGGACATCTTCCACTGGTAACATATTTGATGCCACGTGACTCGGATGGAAGGGATGTCTATGCCTCGCCTTCTTCCCCTGCAGGCATCCAACCCCCCTGCATGGCTTTTCTTCTCCTCTCTCTCTGTCTCTTTTTCT
>NW_012104394.1:0-447 GCF_000951045.1 Mandrillus leucophaeus | reverse complement strand
CCTAATAAGCATTTATTGATTTATCTATTGATGTCGACCGGGACTGCTGTAGTCATCTGGAAGTTCAATTAAGGCTGGAGGATCTGCTTCTAAGATCCTCCAGATAGAAAGCTTTAGCTCGTCAGCCCCATTGGCCTTTCTGAAGGCTGCCATGTAGGGTCCAACCCTACGGGGCTTAGCGGGTGTTCTCCCTGTGTGCGGAGAGGAGCGATTATAATAAATAAAGACACAAGACAAAGAGATAAAGAGAAAACAGCTGGGTCCTGAGGACCACTACCATCAAGATGCGGAGACGGGTAGTGGCCCCGAACAGCTGGGTGCGCTGATATTTATTTCATGCAAGACAAGGGGGCAGGGTAAGGAGGGTGAATCTTCTAAGTGATTGACAAGGTGAAGATGTCACGTAATCATTGGACAGTGGGCCCTTTCCTCTTAGGTAGCTGAAGC
>NW_012104393.1:4807-7178 GCF_000951045.1 Mandrillus leucophaeus | reverse complement strand
CATGGCAGTGTGTGCCTGTAATCTCAGCTATTCAGGAGGCTGAGGCAGAAGAATCGCTTGAACCCGGGAGGCGGAGGTTGCAGTGAGCCTAGATCGCACCACTACACTCCAGCCTGGTGACAGAGCTAGATTCCATCTCAAAAATAAATAAATAAATAAACCTGAATACTTCTAACAGCACCCAAGTCACCTCTTGAATAGTTTGCTGCTTAGAAATTTCTTCCACCGGATACCCTAAATCATCTCTCCCAAGTTCAAAGTTCCACAAATCTATAGGGCAGGGGCAAAATGCCACCAGTCTCTTTGCTAAAACATAACAAGGGTCACCTTTGCTCCAGTTCCCAACAAGTTCCTCATCTCCGTCTGAGACCACCTCAGCCTGGACATTATCGTCCATATCATTATCAGCATTTTGGTCAAAGCCATTCAACAAGTCTCTAGGGAGTTCCAAGCCTTCCCACTTTTTCCTGTCTTCTTCTAAGCCCTCCAAACAGTTCCAACCTCTGCCTGTTACCCAGTTCCAAAGTTGCCTCCACATTTTCAGGTATCTTTTCAGCAAAGCCCTGTGAAAATGGACTCCTGTATTAGTCCATTTTCATGCTGCTGATAAAGACATATCCAAGATTTAGAAGAAAAAGAGGTTTAATGGACTTACAATTTCACATAGCTGCAGAAGTTAGGAGGAGCAAGTCATGTCTTACATAGATGGCAGCAGGCAAAAAAAGAGCTTGTGCAGATAAACTCCGCCTTATAATACCATCAGATCTCATGAGACTTATACACTATTACGAGAAAAGCATGGGAATGACCCGTCCCCATGATTCAATTACCTCCCACTGGGTCCCTTCCGTAACATGGGAATTCAAGATGAGATTTGGGTGGGCACACAGCCAAACCATATCAATCCCCAACCCAATCAATTATTTATTGGCACCTTCAATAAGCATATTACTTTATTTCCTCTCTTTTCTTCCTTTTCTTCTTCCTTCTTTCTTTCTTTCTTTCTTCTTGTCAACACATGTATACTAAATGCCGACTACAGACCAGGCACTATTCCAGGCAGAGTGATTCAATGGTGAATAAGACAGACCATCATGGGGTTTTCTTTCTAGTAAGAAGACACACAGTTAAAACAGCCATTTTAAAAATTATGCTATCTGCTATGGTAGGATAAGAACCTAATAGAAGACCTAACCTAATTCCTAGTGAGTTAGATAAAGTTTTCTTGGGGACAGGACATTCAGGATTAACCTGGAAGGAAGACAGAAAGTAAGAGTGGTCCAGGCATGTACCACATGAGATGTCCTTGGATTTCTTCTTTTCTTTTTCAGTCTTTCTTGAAAGATATTAACTGCCAGGGCTTCTTTGTTGCCCACAAAGTCAGTTAGGATACTTCAGTCTGGCCTTTGCTGCCAGTGGCCACAATCAACAGCACCTCAAAACCCAATTCATTATCTCCTTGCTTCTCAAATTTAATTGTCTTCCTCCAGGTTAAGTTTAATTGCAACCTAAATTATCTTCAAAAAGACGATACTAAGATTGTGAATGGGTTTTATTTTTATTGCATTTACAGAAAGCTACAGAAATAAAACAATAGAATGTAAATCTGGTATAAGGGAAATAAATATTTATATTTGATATATGATTGCAATTCCTATTATGTTGGAATTGCAGGAGTTTAAGGGGCTTTTCCCTGCTTCCTCAAACAGGACTCTCGATGGTTGCAACCTGGTTAAGCAAAAGGAAATTCTAAGTTCAGGGTCTCCTTATGCTCACATGTGATATGAAAGCTACCTAACAGTTCAAAAGTGTCCATGTGCCCATGAAGAGTAAGTGGTGGTGCAGGCTGGCAAGCCCATGGTAGCTGTCTCAACAGGGCCAGTGGTGACCCTGTGGCTTGCAACCACAAGGCAGATTTCCCTCACTAGGAACCAATTAAGATCACAACCAGATGTCTAGGGGGCACCTAGCACTCAGCACACTATGGAAGACCATAGGTTCCTCACTAAGCAGGAAGAAGAAATCTAGAATTCACCAGAGGCCAAGTTCGGCCACAGATTCCAGTAGAGTGAGCAGTGGCCAGAAATATAAGGGACATTATCTTGACAGACCAGCAAGGACTGAAGGGAGGCCCACAAGCACATTAGGGACACTTGGCCCACTGCCCCTCCTCAGCAGAAGGACCTGGCAAATGCCCTATGTACAGAATCACCACCTTGGGGAAGATGAGAGAAATGGAGGAGAAATCTAAAAGATTGGTAATGTTTTTTAAAAAAAAAAAAGGAATAAAATACTGTTTAAATAATTAGATTAAACTAAGTTGACTGACTTGGACAAATTTGGGTGGCTTTCTCCTAGTATTCAATTCTTT
>NW_012104393.1:0-592 GCF_000951045.1 Mandrillus leucophaeus | reverse complement strand
CTTAAACTATAAAGAGAAGTGAAATAAAAGCAGAGTCCAAAATTGTATACACTGATTATGACTATATTCAAATGTTCACAGTAAAATAAAAGATTGTAGAAAAAGTACAAATAATTTTAAAAGTTATAATAATGGTGGTCATTTAATGCATGCCTGAGATAAGCTACGTGAAGTACTAACAACTTTACATGTATTATCCCTAATGCTTACTACCTTGGTACCCTGCAGGATAAATATTACCTGTAGCAGGCATAGTTAGTTGCTAATAGATCTTGTGGAGAAGATAGGTCCAACCTCATCCCCACACTAAATCATGGGTTGATGGGGGTGGCCCAGTGGAGCAGATGTAACCTAGTTCTGACCAATGAGACATAATGAGAAGTCTGCCAGAGAACTTTAGGGAAAGGTTTCTTCCCACATAACAGACAGAGCCTCCTTGTGAGGGCAGAATCCCATTTCCTCCACTCCTTGCCTTTCTGCTTTGGCTATAACTACATGAGGCATTATTTTGGACTTAAGGCGATCATCTTGGGGCCATGATTTGACCAGCCTAACAATGATAAGCCTATATTCTCAGAATAACAAAGGAAAA
>NW_012104392.1:387-1498 GCF_000951045.1 Mandrillus leucophaeus | reverse complement strand
ATTCAGGAGGCTGAGGCAAGAGAATAGCTTGAACCAGGGAAGTAGAGGTTGTAGTGAGCCAAGATCACGCCACTGCACTTCAGCCTGGTGACAGAGTGACACTCCCTCTCAAAAAAAAAAAGAAAACAAAACAAAACAAAACAAAAAACAAAAAAAAAACCTGTTTTTGAGATTCTTTTCCCATGATAATACTTAAAGATATATCTTCTCCATCTTAACCGCTACAATACATAAAGAAAACAGAGCATTTGCTTTCCTTTGTTCTAAATACATTTATCATACTGAAATATATGTTTTTCCCCTAATTTTAAATTTTCTTGACATTGCTATGAAAAACTATTTCAGTGTACTTTTATATATATTTTTTAAGTTCTGGGATACATGTGCAGAACATGCAGGTTTCTTACATCGGTATACACGTGCCATGGTGGTTTGCTGCATCCATCAACCCATCATCTACATTAGGTATTTCTCCTAATGCTATCCCTCCCCATGGCTCCCACCCTGGACAAGCTCTGGTGTGTAATGTTCCCCTCCCTGTGTCCATGTGTTCCCCTTGTTCAACTCCCACTTATGAATGAGAACATGCAGTGTTTGGTTTTCTGTTCCTATGTTAGTTTGATGATAATTTGGGTTTCCAGCTTCATCCATGTCCCTGCAAAAGACATGAACTCATCTATTTTTTAAGGCTGTGTAGTATTCCATAGTGTATATGTGCCACATTTTCTTTATCCAGTCTATCATTGATGGGCATTTGGGTTGTTTCCAAGTCTTTGCTATTGTGAATAGTCCTGCAATAATCATACGTGTGCATGTGTCTTTATAGAAGAATGATTTATATTCCTTTGTGTATACACGCAGTAATGGGATTGCTGGGTCAAATTGTATTTCTGGTTCTAGATCCTTGAGGAACTCCACACTGTCTTCCACAATAGTTGAACTAATTTACATTCCCACCAACAGTGTAAAAGCGTTCCTATTTCTCCAAATCCTCTCCAGCATCTGTTGTTTCCTGACGTTTTTAATGATCACCATTCTAACTGGCATGAGATGGTATCTCATTGTGATTTTGATTTGCATTTCTCTGTTGACTAGTGATGATGAGCTTTTT
>NW_012104392.1:0-337 GCF_000951045.1 Mandrillus leucophaeus | reverse complement strand
CGTTTTTAATGATCACCATTCTAACTGGCATGAGATGGTATCTCATTGTGATTTTGATTTGCATTTCTCTGTTGACTAGTGATGATGAGCTTTTTTTCATATGTTTGTTGACTGTATAAATGTCTTCTTTTGAGAAGTGTCTGTTCATATCCTTTGCCCACTTCTTGGTGGGATCATTTGTTTTCTTCTTGTAAATTTGTATGTTACTTGTAGATTCTGGGTATTAGCCCTTTGTCAGATGGATAGATGCAAAAATTTTCTCCCGTTCTGTTGGTTACCTGTTCACCTGATGATAGTTTCTTTTGCTGTGCAGAGCTCTTTAGTTTATTTAGAACCC
>NW_012104391.1:665-1665 GCF_000951045.1 Mandrillus leucophaeus | reverse complement strand
TATCAATGAAATCCAATGTATTTTGACGTAACCTGAACAAAATAATTAATGCTTTGAGCTCTCACATTGTGTAATCCCACAAGTAAAAATAAAATGCTCTGTTATTTGGTATGAATGAAATAGATCAAATAAAAAATAAATTCTACCATATATGATAATAAATCACACGTTGTTCTTAACAAAGAAAATAAGTGATATAAACATAAGTTCTCTTGTGAAGAAAATGAAAAGTCAAATGAAAGAAAATGTTGCTAATTATCTTTATCTGGGAATTTCATCAAAGTCTTGGGCATTTTTGGGTTTGTGGTTAACATGATTCATTGCTTCTGTCCATGTGTTGCTTAGATTTTTTTCAGTTTCCCTCTGATTATCATGTGAATAATGATGATCAGCTATTTTAATGGTTTTGAACTCCTGGAAGAGGAAAAATTCTTTTTTAAAAGCCATTATTTAATCATATATTTTGGTAACATAAAAAACAACATAGCAAGAAAGTTTTGAGCACAAAAAGTATCTAAGTCCAGTCATGGCACCACTGACTTTTTCCTGTACGCTCTAGTTGTCTGTACCTAACTGGTATTGATGGTAATCTAGAAAAGGTAACTCCTCATGGCATATTATTCTTTGCACATTTGTTTATCTCTCATCATTCTAAGAGTTTCTAAAATTTCATTTTCAATCTGTCTTAGCTTCTTTCAATCAGCCAACTAGAATGTATTATTGAGTATTCCATAGAACTTCTTATGTATATGGAATAATTATAATGCATTATTAAAGGAATGCTGTAATGAGCTATGCTTCAGATCTTTTCCAAAAAACATTCAGTGCATTCTTTTCCATTTTTAGAAGACTTCACAATTAAAAAAATATTATTAAGGGGATTTATAATTATTTAAAGTTACCTCTGAGAATTGTTTGAAAGAGTAAGGTTTGAATAAACTATGCAAATATCCGGTGACAAAATTGACTTATGACGAAGGATCAAACAAATCAACTGATA
>NW_012104391.1:0-540 GCF_000951045.1 Mandrillus leucophaeus | reverse complement strand
ACTTTCCATGAAGACTAAGAAATACAAGGAGTAATGTCATAATTTCATATTGATCACTCCTATACATTACTTTCCATGAAGACTAAGAAATACAAAGAGTAATGTCATAATTTCATAATCCTGTGATTTCTAATCTAAGGAACCAATAAGTAAGTCCTATGTATGAATTTGGAGAGTATCTGAGCCACAGAAGAAAATAAATAAAAACACTTTTCATTTGAAGAAACTTCAATAAAAAATGAAAAAAAAGATAACATTCCTCATATGCACAGAGTTTTAAAATGGTATTGTAGAGGTAGCAAAAGCAGCTAAAGGCTCAGGGAATTACCTTCCTTTCTAGTCATAAATCAACTATATACCTATATGCTCCATTCCATTAACATAAGTGGTATTTAAATCTGATTGCACATTAGAAACTCCTACATTTTTAAATCCTCAAGCCCATGTCTCACCCATGGGGAGTCTGATATAATTGGGGCTCAGAGATTGGTACATTTTGATTTGCACCCCAGGTGATTCTGATGTGCGGAAAGGGTTAGG
>NW_012104390.1:703-1619 GCF_000951045.1 Mandrillus leucophaeus | reverse complement strand
CTCGGCCTCCCAAAGTGCTGGGATTACAGGCTTGAGGCACTGTGCCCAGCCTCCTTTTACTTTTTTATAGTGCCTAGTTTTTCGTTGTTTCTTTGCTTTTCATATGGCCTCATAACTTGTCAACAAGCTCAGTAACTTGTCTTAAATTTGTAGAAGTTTTCTATAAAATAGTACAATTTATCCACTATAAGCAAACATGTTATTTCTGCATTGTTTCAATTCATGCTTCCAATTTTGAATCTGCTTTTAAAGAAAGCATTTTTAGTGAGCTAAAAGCCTGCTATATGTCAACCATCACTGTGTTTGTCTTCTGATATGCACACCTGAGGACCAATTCTAGTAATATAAATTATACTAAAAATCCAGGCTATTTATAGGATACCAGTGAACCAGTAAATATAAAAATGTATGTACTACAGAGGCAGTGATAGAATCTATAAAATGTAGAATTTCTATAAAACATACATTTGCTAATTCAGGATACTCCTAGGTTATTTTGCTTATTAAGGCTTTTCTTAGAAATTAACAATAAAGATGTAAATATCAATTTAGAACAAATGAGCAACGAATTTGGTTATAATTGTTTAAAAGTTTAATGTTTCTTGGTATATATAATTTAATTATATATATATTAATTAAATGTGTAACTTAATTTATGCCCATTGTTTCATTATGTGAATTATTTGCAGAATGTAGGCTTTTAACAATGTGGTAAGATGGATGGAGGTTGCTAGGTAATATAATTCATTCCTCAGAAGTTAACTTACTCAGGTATGAAATGTTGAAAAGAAGAACCTTTTGGTAACATCAGATAAAATATTACTATTTTAGTTGGTATTTACTCTTTTATAAAATGTCTACTTAATACAAATGAATTTTTAAAAATTCAACATCCCATAAATTCCAAGGGTCTCTA
>NW_012104390.1:0-393 GCF_000951045.1 Mandrillus leucophaeus | reverse complement strand
AGCCTCAACCTCCCAGGCTCAAGCAATCCTTCTATTTCAGCCTCCTGAATAGCTGGGACCACAGGTGTGCACCACCACCCCTGACTAATTTTTTTTATTTTTTCAGTGACAGGATTTCACCATGTTGCCCGGGCTGGTCTTGAACGCCTGGGCTCAAGTAGTCCACCTGCTTTGGTTTCCCAAAGTGCTAAGATTACAAGCATGTGCCACCTCGCCTGGCCTAAATTTTCAATGATAAAGATAATTCATATAGTCAGGGACAGCAGTGGGCATCTGTAGTCCCAGCTACTTGGGAGGTTGAGGCGGGAGGGTCACATGAGCCTAGAATTTTGAGGCCATCCTGGGAAACATTGTGAGGCTCCATCTCTAATATGAATAAATAAATAAATAAAT
>NW_012104389.1:7129-8035 GCF_000951045.1 Mandrillus leucophaeus | reverse complement strand
TGACAAGACATCAAATTTAAAAGGCTATATAGCTAATTGTGAGCAATGTAAAACTAACCTGGAGAAATATGGATACACTAAACCATAGATACATACAAATCCAACACTTTTAACTTCTGCCCACAGATAGATTTTATAAGACCATTAAATCACCCCAACCAACAAAAATACGCAGTAACAACAGTGGATACATATACAGAGATTGGCATAACAATAGTGGCGAGCCACCCGTTTGCCAAATACACCATCTTAGCCATAGAAAATTGGGCAGTGTACTATGGAGCTTCCAAAATAATTTAAAGTAACCAGGAAACTAATTTTAGATCAAAGACTACAGAAGCATTAGCAGATAAATGGGTTATACAATGGAATTTCCAAGTGTCTTTTCATTCCAGTGCAGCAGAATATAAGGAGAGATTAAATGGACTACCGAAAAGAGAACTTAAAACCTTAGACAAAATGAGCACATTCCAACAAGCTCTTAACCTGGGATGTTTTAATTTAAATAAGAAAGGAAGACTTTATAAGAGCAACCCCCACTCTTACCTTAATCAACTGCCTTTAATGGTCACAAAGGATATAGAGGCCGGGCGTGGTGGTTCTCGCCTGTTATCCCAGCACTTTGGGAGGCCAAGGTGGGCAGATCAGGAGGTCAGGAGATCGAGATCAGCCTGGCCAACATAGTGAAACCCTGTCTCTACTGAAAACACAAAAATTAGCCTGGTGTGGTGGCAGGCCCCGTAGTCCCAGCTACTCAGGAGGCTGTGGCAGGAGACTCGCTGGAACTCGGGAGGCGGAGCTTGCAGTGAGTCGAGATCCTGCTACTGCACTCCAGCC
Organism: Mandrillus leucophaeus; assembly: GCF_000951045.1. NCBI lineage: Eukaryota > Metazoa > Chordata > Mammalia > Primates > Cercopithecidae > Mandrillus > Mandrillus leucophaeus. The sequence continues at coordinate 7,198 of NW_012104389.1, read as the reverse complement.
TGGGTGACAGAGCGAGACTCCGTCTCAAAAATAAATAAATAAATAAATAAATAAATAAAAATAAAAATA
>NW_012104389.1:0-1139 GCF_000951045.1 Mandrillus leucophaeus | reverse complement strand
TAGGAGAGTCAAAATATTTTTGATAAAAGAACAGTTTAGACCGGGCTTGGTGGCTCATGCCTGTAATCCCAGAACTTTGGGAGGCCGAGGCAGGCAGATCACCTGAGGTCGGGAGTTCGAGACTCAGCCTGACCAACATGGAGAAATCCCGTCTCTACTAAAAATACAAAATTAGCGGGGCGTGGTGGTGCATGTCTGTAATCCCAGCTACTCCGCAGGCTGAAGCAGAAGAATCGCTTGAACCAGGGAGGCAGAGGTTGCTGTGAGCCGAGATCACGCCATTGCACTCCAGCCTCGGCAACAAGAGCGAAACTCCATCTTAAAGAAAAGAAAAGAAAAAAAAAAAAAAAAAAAAGAACAGTTTAAAGTCACATACATTCAAGCACAATGTATACAGCTCTAGGAACAAGGATGTGACAAACAGCTCATTTTGCCAGACTTACCACCACTAGATAAATAGATAAATATTATTTAAGAAAATTTCTATAATATTTGTAGCAATTTGAATTATTTGAAACTAGTCATTTCAGCAGTACAAGAAGCAGAAATTCAGGAAGTTAAAACAGGCCTATTTGATTTTAAACACTGTGTAAAACACAAACGTGCATGGACCTGGTTCTGTCTGATCGTGTAGAGTGTATGATAACACAGCCTTTGCCTGGAGATCTGAAAAAGGTACCCAGAGAGAAATAAAACTTCGGAAAACAGTAACAAATTAGGAGTATAGGCTCATAATATTACAAAATGTTAAGATAGAACTTAAATGTGATTTAGGAGTTTTTAATTATTAAAATAATTTTCACAGGCTTTCCAAATTTTAAAAAATGGGCAATAAAAAACTTAGAATAAAAACTAAAAGCATCTATAAAATACATTTTAAGACCAATTGGGGAAAATTAGAATGTAGACTAGCATATGATAGCATGTTAATGTCCATTTTCTTAGGTGTGACATGGAGTAATGTCATATCTGCGACTTGCAAGTTGGGGGAAACGTTTCACAGATCTCAACTTTCTTTTTTTTTGAGACGGAGTCTCGCTCTGTCGCTGGGAGAGCAGTGGCGCGATCTCCGATCACTGCAAGCTCCGCCTCCCGGGTTCACGCCATTCTCCTGCCTCAGCCTCCCGAGTAGCTGGAAC
>NW_012104388.1:2419785-2427316 GCF_000951045.1 Mandrillus leucophaeus | reverse complement strand
GGAAGGAAGGAAGGAAGGAAGGAAGGAAGGAAGGAAGGAAGGAAGGAAGGAAGGAAGGAAAAGAGAGAGAGAGAAAGAAAGAAGAAAGAAAGAAAAAGAAAGAAAGAAAAAGAAAGAGAAAGAAAGAAAGAAAGAAAGAAAGAAAGAAAGAAAGAAAGAAAGAAAGAAAGAAAGAAAAGACTGAGAATAGAACTCAATTACATATCATTCTGTATTATTCCTTAAAAATTTACCCCATTGTAAAAAGTCTAAAACTTTCTAAATTATAGATTCCTATCTTTTACTTCTTTTGTCCAGAGTAGTGGTTAAGAGCATGGGCTCTGGAGATAGTTCTAACTCCGCCGTGTTTTTCAGAGAATTATGTGAGATGATGCATAGAAAATGCTTAGTACAATGTCTGGCACAAGGAAAGCACTCAGTAAATGCTAGCTACTATGCTGATGACGATGAATCCTCCACAAAGTTTACTACAGTTCTGACCATATGGCAGAAACTTAATAAATACTGGCTTTATTGTTCTATATGTTTTCATGTCTCAACGGATGGCCCATATAGAGAGTATTTTATTGATGTAAGTAAAAAACAATCCACTGTGTAATATAGATGGAGCACTTTCTCTGATTATATGTACACAGAATTGCCACTATATAAAAGAACTTGGAGAAATTACTGCACTGAAAGAAAACTCTACTCTTGTATTCTTCCCCCATTAAGAAAACTGCTGCCTCTGATACTTTTCCTACCTTATTTTTATTTTATTTTACATATATTTTAGACATAGGATCTTACTCTGTTGTTCAGGCTGAGTAAACTCCTGGGCTCAAGCAATTCCTCCACTAAGGTGGAGGCTAAGGCCTCCCTAGGGGACTATAGGCAGAAACCACTGCATCTGGCTTCTTTTCCTACTTAAACTTTCTAAATATCCATGAACAAAACCAAAGTGAAACTCTTCATTTCCTAATCATCCACCGCAATGAAAGATGAAAATGTTTAGGCAGAATTAACAATGTGTCCTCAAAGCTCCTGTAGTTTATGGCTCGATTGCCCCACTTATTCAATTGTATTATAGTTTGCAGTAGGTCAATCTGTTCCTTCTCACAGATTTGTAGGATTCTTGAAATCAAAGAATGTGTCCTCAGGATCCAACCCAGCATTTAAGATGCAGTAAGTATAGTACCAGTAAGTGTTCCTAAGTGACTGAACAAATGAACGAAAGGGCTGAGAAGCATGTAGGTGGGGAAATGGAGCCTTTGGATTATACAAAAATGAGGAGAATGGGCCACGTGATCTCTGAGGTCCCTTCTGGTTCAGTAAGTGATTAGCCTAGGGCTGATGCGTATTATCTTAATGCATTACATTCGATTCCTCTATCATTAGTGATAAAGTTCATCAGTTGAGTAGAAACATATGATACAGAAGACAGGCTTTGTTTTAGTAGTTTTAATATTCATAAAGTGGCCAGACGCAGTGGCTCATGCCTGTAATCCCAGCATGTTGGGAGGCAGAGGTGGGCGGATCACCTGAGGTCAGGAGTTTGAGACCAGCCTGGATAACATGGTGAAATCCCCTCTCTACTAAAAATACAAAAATTAGCTGGGCATGGTGGCAGGTGCCTGTAATCCCAGGTAACTTGGGAAGCCGAGGCAGGAGAATTGCTGGAATCTGGAAGGTGGAGGTTGCAGCGAGCCGAGATCGCACCACTGCACTCCAGCCTGGGTAGCAAAGCCAGACTCTGTCTCAAAAACAAACAAACAAAAATTCATAAAGTATTGTGACTTTTATGGAAAATAATTTTGCCCAATTTTTGTATTATGTTAAAATACCCTTAAAATAAAAGTTACCATCTAACCATTTTCAAGTGCACAATTCACTGGTATTAAACACGTCCGTGATGTTGTATGACCATCACCATCATCCATCTCCGTAACTCTTTTCATCTTGCAAAACAGAAACTCTGTATCCATTAAACAATAACTCCCCATTTCCCTCCCCCCACCCCCTCCTCTGGCAATCGCCATTTCCCAACCTCCTTCCAGCCTCTGGCAATCATAGAGACTTTCTGTCTCTCTGATTTTGACCACTCTAAGTACCTCATAAGTGGAATCACACAGTATTTGTCTTTTTGTGACTGGCTTATATCACTTAGCATAATATCCTCAAGGTTCATTATGGAAAAGTAATTTTAAAAATAAAAAATTCGGGCCAGGCGCAGTGGCTCAAGCCTGTAATCCCAGCACTTTGGGAGGCTGAGGAGGGCAGATCACAAGGTCAGGAGATCGAGACCATCCTGGCTAACATGGTGAAACCCCGTCTCTACTAAAAATACAAAAATTAGTCAGGCGTGGTGCCGTGCGCCTGTAATCCCAGCTACTGGGTAGGCTGAGGTAGGAGAATCGCTTGAACCCAGGAGGCGGAGGCTGCACTGAGCTGAGATCGCACCACTGCACTCCAGCCTGAGAGACAGAGAGAGACTCTATCTAAAAAATATATAAGTAAATGAAAAAATAAAAAATTCTGTCACTTGGAAAAAAACAAAAAGAAGATGCACTATGTCACTTACATTTAAAATGCGTAAGTTTACATACAATAAGGAGGCTTAAAAAAGACAGATAGGGCACAGATTTGACAAACTTGATGAGGGTTGAAATTGATGCACCAGGGCCTGTGAACATCCAGTCCTTTTAAGAAATCTACTATGAAGCACAGATCCCTCTATAATGTTCTATATAATCACTACGGTGCAGTACAGAGTTAAAGGAGAAGGATGTAGCATTGAATTGCATCTCCATTACTTACTCCGACCTTGTAAAATGAACAGAATAATATCTACCCCAAAGAAATGAAGACAATCATGCCTACAGTGATTGTGTAAAGAGTCTATCCTGCTGTATCTAGGCTCTAGATAAAATTCTTCCATTTATTTTTTTTCCTCAGGAAAGTTCCCTTTCCCTTATGCCATTAGGAGACCAGAACATCAGTGCTACCCTTTCTGAGTCAGAGCAGGAGTCATATCACTCACAAAACTGGATTAAATAAATAGACATATCTCATATCCACATGAGAAAGAAGACTTACAATCTCTTACAGCCTAAGCCTGGTGCAATTTATTACCACCTTCTGCACTACACAGAGAAGATGACTAGGCTTGTTAGTTAAAGCACTTATTTAAGAGTACAGGCAGAGAAAAACAAGGAGCTGCAAACACTTAACACTAACTGGCAAGAAGACAGATGAGCTGATCTTTTTGATCCTGAAAATGGGTCACTGTATCCTCAGCAGTAACCTCAGAATTCTAATGACTGCAAAATCCAGTTTATAAACCAGATAATGCTGACCAGACTAACAGAGCAGTAGGGATGAAAACAATTAACACTGGTCGTTCTAGTTACATTTATGACAAAGGGCTGAAATAATTTTGTTTCTAGTAAGAATGGAAGTTTCTAAAATAGCATTCTCCTGGGTTTTCACTTCCTCATTCTTAAAATTACTAACTAGGGTAGTAAATAACAGCAATGGGCTGGGAAGTTGATGACCCAAGTTGGGTTTCTGGCATATGCTTCATTACTGTAACCTCTTTGAATCTCCATTTCCTCCATATGATTAGGTGACATTGAACCACATGATCTCTGAAAGATCTTCCAACACTAAAACTCTGAGTCTAGGAGAATTTTGATTTTTAAATGAATTTCATTTTATTAGCAACGCCAATCTCATATTTCTATTAATATAATAGCTTTGCTTTTAGGAGCACCTACATCATTACATTTTTCTAATAAGACAAGGGCAGCAATTATTTCCATCTACAAAGAAGGAAACTGAAACCCAGAGGTAAAGATTTGTCCAAAAGCCACTTTGATATTCTGGGACTTAGAAAATGCAGTCATTTTTTAACAGAGGCAACATTAATAGGTCCATAGTGAAATAAAGGTACTCTTAAAATTGTATAGTTCTACAACAATTTGGTTGTGAGATAACTTAGGGTTATGATATGGATTTGAAAGCTTCAACACAAATGTGAACAATTCCCAGTCCGTTTATAGGGGCAGACAAAAAAGGAAGAATCTCTGATCCTTTGACTCTCAGTTCAAATGTCACTGCTCACCCCAGTTCCCACTCCCATTGGAATTACTATAAGTCAATTCCAACGACCTCCAACAACACTTTATTGATATCTTTTATAGCATATACAGCTTTCTTCCTTATTATAAATATTTATATACATTTTACCTCCTCTATTACATATTTCCTACATATCCCCCAAATTGCTTGGAATAATAAATACTGATGAAATCAATGATTCTCCAGAACAATGGCTTTCAGATTTTTTACTATAATGCACAGGCAAGAAATATTTTATATTGTGACACAGTAAACTACTATGTCATATATATACTACATAAACATAAATATGTAAATGCAACAAGTGTTGCACAAAATACTTGTCCTAACCAAATGAGATGCACTCTGATATACTCTAGTCTTTTCTATTTTACTTTATTTCATTCTTTTAATAATGATAGCAACTGACTATATTGATTATGCACCTCTAATGAGTCCTGCCCTACAGTTTGAAATAGTGCCCCAGGAAAGTTATTTTAAAAGAAAAAAAATTAAGAACAGGTCTGTTTTCTGAAATTTATTTTATAGATAATCTGTCCAAAGTCACTCACAATCTACTTTGTCCATGTCTTCCTAGAGATGTTGAAAAGCTAAATATTTATTTTCCCAGACTCCCCCACAGCTACACACAGCCATGACCTATTTCTGGCCAATGAAATGTAAGCAGAAGTCATTGGAGTGTCTTCTAGTAAAGTTTTTCTTAAAGGGGCCAGATTCTTCTGGCATGCCCTTCAACCCCCGTGCCTTTCTTTCCCTTCTTCTTGCATGAAAAGTGGGGGTGATGCCATTCCTCCTTGCAGACCCAGTTCTTATGCTTGCCAATAGGTACCTATATTACAATAGGTACGTATATGGCACCTATTGACAAGCATAAGAACCAGGCCTACAAGGAGCAATGAAGGAACAGAAAGAGCCTAAATCCATGGCAACATCATTGAGCCACCAATCAGCCATGGGTTGTCTACACCAGACACTTTACATGTGAGACAAATAAAGTCCATACTTGTTCCAGTCACCATTAAGTTTTTGGTTACTTATGATGAACATACTCCAAATTAATTCTATATATAATTAATATGTTTAAGTCAATTATCCTTCACAGGAAGTAAATTTTTTAAAAAAGAAGAGTGCCTTTTCTGAGATTAACTGTAGGGCCTCAAATGCTTTTATTTATACAAGAAAGCTTCGGAGATCTCCAGTTTAAAAAAATGCTTTTAGTGATCAATCCAGGGAAAAGAATTCTTTTTGTGCAAATTTTAATCATGTATTCATTTAATTTCATCCCTGGGCATAGTGCTAGTCACTGATGACACCACTAAATATAGAACCCAACTCCTATCTCTAAGAGGTTTGACAGTCTGGTGGAAGAAGCAAAAACATATCAGATTTGTCCAATTGGTGAGACAAATGCTATGATAAAGTGCTATGTGGCCACCGAGATGACATAGAGTGTCATAGGCAACAAAAACTAGCAGATTTTGCTCAGTCGTCTTAGCTCCTCATTTCCAACCCTAAAAATACATTTAAAATATTATTTTTCAAGTGGAACAATGTGGAGAAATATCTTCCCATGGCCTCCAATGGAATGCTTTTATAATTGCTAAAAATGTCCTATAGAAAAGAAGTTCATTTTTTTCAATTAAATTTCCAAACAGCTTTTTGCAAACTAGGAAAAAGACTTACTGTCTATCATTAGACATCACATTTATTTTGCATTTGTCAGTTAAACTGGTGCAATTGTGGGTGTTAACTGACTTCTATTTTAGCACTTTGAAAAGATCGACAAACAAATATAACTGATATTTTTAGTCAGCAACACACAATAGAACAATAAACAGTAGACTGCAACAATAAGACAGTAACTGTGTCAAATTTTTAAAAGATAAAAACAGAAATTCAAAAGAACACAAACCAGAAACAAGAATTTTTATTCACACAGTGACTAAGTTAATTGAATCAAGCTATTAGAGCAAAGTCCATATTAAGATCACACTGACCTCAATACAGTGGTTTAACATTACAACCAGACTTTTGGAACAGATAGACAGATAGACCTACTTAAGTCTATGTGGGATTTTTTTTTTTTTTTTGGTCTTAAAACGCCTTCAGTTACAGTGGTTATATTTTCAAACCAAAAATGAATGGAGTCTAATTGTTGAAATTGAAACTAACCTAAAATCCAATAATGTAATGGAGTAGGACCCCTTAGCGGCCCATGGGCCCCTCCAAGCACAGAAATACAGGAAAACATTGAATTCCCGGAAGAGAAATGCCAGGCACCTAGCTAGCCTTGAAAAGTAAATGGGCAACCTGATAAGCAAAAAGGTAACAGTAACTTCAAACAATAGCCAAGGAGAGTCAGGGGATGTTTTCTACCCCATAGAAACTAAAGATAACATCTTATTATAACATATGTCCTTGAGTTAATTTTCAGAAACCCAGGTGTGCTGGCAGTGGACCTCAGGTAGGGGGAGCTGAGGGATGAACTGAATGCTGTTCTTTGTTCTAAATTCCTTCCTGAGGGGCCTAGAAGAGGTCCCACCACCAGCCAGAGCTAGCATTCTTTTCTGCTGATCCCAAATCTTTAGACAAAGCCTCCTCAATCAACTGCAAATCCAAAAATCTTTGAATCCATCTGTGATCTGGAGGCTTCCACCTCTCTCCCACTGCTTAGAGATGTCCCACCTTTCTGGGTCAAAACAACCTGATTTACGACTTTGCCTGTAACTGCTGCCTCCCCACCTTTAAAAATCCTTATCTGAAAGCCATCTGGGAGTTGGGGTCTTAAGCATGAGCTGCCCGATTCTCCTCACTTGGTGCCCTGCTGTAAATGCCTCACTTTCTCTTGCTGCTATCCAGATGTCAGCGTTCAGCCTTGTTGCACGGAGCAAGCAGAATTCAGTTTGATTAAACAAATAATAACCCAATACCAACAACCACCATGCCTGACTCCCACCTAGCAAGAAGAAACAGGTGAGAAAGAGTAAAGAACTGAATCAAAGATTTCAAGCACTATTGTTTAGCTGCAATTTCTACTTCAGCTCATGAGTGCCTTATCTCAAAGAAAAAAGGTTTTTGAAAAGGTCTGATAACCAGGACAGTTGGCAAACTGTAATGTATGCATAGTTGCGCTTCCTCTACTATACATCCTTCTGTCACTTTTATACCCTTTTTCTCCCCTCTTAGAGTTACTACGTAAGAACCAAAAATAATTCACATCTTGGGGTGAATTTAATATTTCAAACTTTTCAGGCTGGGTGCGTTGGCTCACGCCTGTAATCCCAGCACTTTGGAAGGCTGAGGCGGGCAGATCACTTGGAGGTCAGTTCGAGACCCGCCTGGCCAACATGGCGAAACCCTGCCTCTAATAAAAATACAAAAAAAAAGTAGCTGGGCTACTCGGGAGGCTGAG
>NW_012104388.1:2370637-2419705 GCF_000951045.1 Mandrillus leucophaeus | reverse complement strand
AGCCCTCTGTCCCACCTGCATAAGGGCTGCTTGAGGGTTCCTTGGTCAAGCAGTAATGCCAGTGTCTGGGAAGGCATTCGTTACTTAGCAGACCATGAAAGGGAGTCTCCTTTCCTTGGAGGAGTCAGGGAACACTCTGCTCCACCAGCTTCTTGTGGAAGGCTGGATATTATCCAGGTCTGCCCGCAGTCATCCGGAGGCCTAAACCCCGCCCTGTGGCTGTCTCTTATACACATCTAGATGTGTATAAGAGACAGGTTCTGAGGCTCTCTTCTACCAGGCAACTGAAATGTTATATATATTTTTAAACTTTTTTCTATATATACACACACACACATATATATATATTTTTAAACTTTTCAAATGACTTACATTTGGGGGGTTCATTTTTACTTTTATTTACTTACTTTACTTTTTATATGTATGTTTCCTTAACACCAAAGTCATATAAACACACAGTTTAAAGAATCAAGTAGTTCTATATGGCTCATTACACAAAACAGCTGTGCCCTCCTCATTCCCATTTTTCCTGCTTCCCAGAGGCAACCACGTTCACATCTTTTAGTCATTTCTTTCAACACTGACCTCCATATCTTCGAACGCAATGTTGTATTGCAACTCTCGATTTTTGAATAATAAAGGTTTATTAACTTTTTACTATGGAACCTACCCCCACCCCCATCCACACCCACACCTCCTGCCCTCCCGCTAGTTGTTCCATCAGTTCTAAATTCAGTGTTTACATCATTACTACAAAAATGCTGCTTACCACTGAGCCATGGGGTATACTATTTTCCTTTTCCTTTTTTATTTTTTCTTTTAATCCCCTACTCTGAGAAGCATCTTTTCCTTTTCTTGAACAACTCATCTTTCCACCCAAAGTGCAGCCTGAGTGACTGTTTCAGTTTTGTTTTTTATGCACGCAACACCAATTATCTTCAACATTCTCCACAATTGTTTAAATCTTCTACTGAATTAGGCTGGACGCAGCGGCTCACGCTTGTAAACCCAGCACTTGGGGAGGCCAAGGCAGGTGGATCACTTGAGTTCAGGAGTTTAAGACCAGCCTGGCCAACATGGTGAAACCCTGTCTCTACTAAAAATACAAAAATTAGCAAGGTGTGGTGGCGGGTGCCTGTAATCCCAGCTGCTCGGGAGGCTGAGGCACAAGAATCATTTGAACGTGGGAGACGGAGGTTCCAGTGAGCCAAGATTGCACTACTGTACTCCAGCCTGGGCTACAGAATGAGACCCTGTCCAAAAAAAAAAAAATCTTGTACTGAGTTAAATCAATAATTCTGTCAATTTCATCTTCTTGGTGACATGGCCCTTGAAGACTCCTAATATGCTCAAATTTGGACTATCCTGCTCTAGTCTAAGCCTACTGCAAAGCTATCATCTTGGGATTCCCCTTCACCATCATTCTGGGGATGCCCTTCATCTCACTTTCATGGTAAATGCACTATTTCCTGGTTTCCATGTTTTCCTCTTCCTTTTGACATCCCTATTTTGATAAGGCATATCTTCCAGTAAGTTCCTAGGAAGCAAAAATTTTGAGGCCCTGAATATGTGAAAACATATTTCTTCCACCCTCACATACATTTGCCTAAAGACAAAATTTTTGGTTGAAAATACTTCTCTCAGAATTTTGAAGGCACTGCTCCATTTTCTTATTATATTTTTCTACTGCCTTCTTATATCTATGTGTTTCAACAGTGTTGTCAAGAAGTTTGATGCCTTGGATTCTTAACTTTCGGTATATAACTTGATTTGCCCCCTTTTTTTCTGAAAGCTTTAAGCATCTTATCTTTATGACAAAGATTTTGCAATGTCACACCAGGAAGCTTTAGGATGGACAGATCCTTCTCCATCTATTATGCTGAGTGTTCAATGGGCCTTTCAATATAATGCATGTCCTTGTAGTTTTCTGAAATTTTCTTGAATTATTTCTTTGATGACTTACTCTCTCCCATTTGTTCCTCTTTGTGGATTTTCCATTATTTGAATATTAGGCCTCGTAGACTGACACTCTAATTTTCTTAAATTTTCCCTTTTATTTTCTATCTCGTGTCTTTTTTTTCTGTACTTGTTAAGAGGTTTCCTCACTGTATCTTCCAAACTATTGATTACTTTTTTTTCATTTACCTATGGAATTTTAATGTTTTTATATTTAATTTTTAAATAATTTTAAATTTACAAAAAGTTTGCAGAAATTTTACAGAGTTCATGTATTCCTTCACTCAGCCTTCCCTAATGTTAACCTATATAACCATAATACAATTATCAAAACCAATAAATTAACATTGTTACAATACTATTAGCTATGAACTATAGACCTATTCAGATTTCACCAGTTTTCCCCCTATAACCCTTTTCTGCTCGAGAATCCAAGCCAGTATCCCACATTGCTTTTAGCTGCTATGGCGTCTCCTCCAACCTGTGGCAGTGTGGGTGAAGGATTACCTAGGTGCCAAGGCAAGAGACTGAAGGCACAAATTGTTTCCATATAATAAAGAAAATAATTACAATAAAAACAGTCATAATACAAATGAGATATAGAGATGATCATGGACAATCATCAATCATTATTATAAACATTACTAATCATTAGCTTTTAATATTACTCTTTGTTGCATTACTAATAGAACCTAGGAATAACCGGTGGGTATAGGGTCAGGTGCTGAAGGGACATTGTGAGAAGTGACCTGGAAGGCAAGAGGTGAGCCCTCTGTCCCACCTGCATAAGGGCTGCTTGAGGGTTCCTTGGTCAAGCAGTAATGCCAGTGTCTGGGAAGGCATTCGTTACTTAGCAGACCACGAAAGGGAGTCTCCTTTCCTTGGAGGAGTCAGGGAACACTCTGCTCCACCAGCTTCTTGTGGAAGGCTGGATATTATCCAGGTCTGCCCGCAGTCATCCGGAGGCCTAAACCCCTCCCTGTGGTGCTGTGCTTCAATGATCACGCTCCGTGTCCACTTTCATGTTCCTCCCGTACTCCTGGTTCCTCTTTGAAGTTCGTAGTAGAGAGTGGTAGAAGAAATAGTAAAGTCTTAAAGTCTTTGATCTTTTTTATCAGTGCATAGAAGAAAACGCTGACGTATGCTGATTTCCCTCTCTGCTTCGGTTACCTAAAAGGGAAGGGCCACCTGTCCCATGATCACGTGACTTGCTTGACCTTATCAATCACTTGCACGACTCACCCTCCTTACCCTGCCCCCTTGTCTTGTATGCAACAAATATCAGTGCGCCCAGCCATTCGGGGCCCCTACTGGTCTCCGCATCTTGGTGGTAGTGGTTCCCCGGGTCCAGCTGTTTTCTCTTTATCTCTTTGTCTTGTGTCTTTATTTCTTACACTCTCTTGTCTCCGCACACAGGAGAACACCCGCTAAGCCCCGCAGGGCTGGTCCCTACGTGACAGGTCCTCCTTATCTTTATGACCTTGACACTTTGGATGAGTACCAGTCAATCATTGTATTTTATATTCTCCCAATTTGAATTTGTCTGGTGTTTTCTCATGCACAGACTGAGGTTTGTGCATTTTAGGGAAAATACCAGAGAAGTGATGTTGTGTCCTTCACAGTGTATCATATGAGGGGTATTAACAATACAGGATTACACCGGTGGTGGTGTTAATCTTAATAATTTGTTTAAAGTGGTATCTGCCATGTTTCTCAACTATAAAAATAATATTTTCCGTATTTTCTCCCTTTGTAATTGAAAAGAGGCAGCAGGCAGGCAACTAACTAGCTACTCTGACCAAAAGTAACTGCTCTGGATTAACCAGTTACTGGTTTTCATGTATCCCATCTAAAACAACATTTCAAAAAGGGCTCTTTTCTCTCTGAAAGCTGCAAAAATGAGTAGTTCTCCAGGGCAATAGGATGCCCCACAGGCTTAAATCTAACATAGTCTGGGATCTGAGTACACAGTGTTGATGTGCATGGCTCCTTATGTTAAAGAGGAAATGAAAATGTTGTAAGCAACTAGCAATGGCCTAATGTGTGAATCCCAACTTGGACAGAAAAGCAGGTACATTTCTGTAGATTAAGGGATTGATACACGAATGTGTCAGCTCCACAACCTGTAGCATTTTCTCCATCTGAATCAGCACATTCCATCTTGTGCCCCAGCAGTAAATGCCCATCTTAGCCAGGACAACCAAGTGCATTCTCCTTCTCTAAGGTAAAATGAAGATCTGGGTTGGATGATCTGAAGAAGCAGCTCTACCTTGGAAACTTGAGAAGAAGGACAGCTCATTGCCACTCTATGGGGTAGCCCTGAAAAGACCAATGGGACTGCCAGTGCTGGCTGGCCCTGGAAAGTCCAAAGGCCAAAGAAATGACAAGATAGAAAACTAAATAGAAGTAAAGAAGAGATCAAGAGTGTCAGGTTAGAAACAAGAGAAAAAAAGGATTAATAGTAGCTAAAATTTACATACTAACATACATATGTGGCAGATACTGTTCTAAGTGCATTATAAACTTAATATTCCTTTAAAGTAGGTACTATCACCGCCCCCATTACACAGAAGGGGAACATGAAGGCACTAAGATTGCAGATAACCTGTTCAAGGTCACATAGAAAATGGCCAATCCAGGCTGGGAGCCAGTGGCTCACACCTGTAATCCCAAATCTTTGGGAGGCAGAGGCAGGAGGATCATTTAAGGCCAAGAGTTAAAGAGTACCCTGGATAACACTGCAAGACTCCATCACTACAAAAAAAAAAAAACGTTTTTAAGTTAGCTGAATGTGGTGGTACATGCCCGTAGTAGTCCCAGCTACTCAGTAGGCTAAGCAGGGAGGATTGCCTGAGTCAAGGAGTTTGAGGCTGCAGTGAGCTATGACCACGTCACTGCACTCCAGCATGGGTGACCAAGCAAGATCCCATCTCTTAAAAATAAATAAATAAATAAATAAATAAATAAATAAATAAATAAATACTATGTCCACTGCCTCCAATAGATGCTCATGTGCACAGCTGACAAGTTTCATCAATTATCCTTGGTGCCACCTACGGCACTATTATCAGAAGTTGTAGAGCCTTAGCATGAAAACAGAGTTTGGCTTTCAATATGCCTTGTGCTTTTCTAGTAAATATATTTGTGCTTTTCCACTACGACAATTATCACAGCTCAATGGTGTTCATTAAATAGCCTCACGTTCTTGTACAACCCAAATGAGATCTGATTATTAAAGACCAAACTATTACAGAGGAACCAAGTAAAAAGAATAATGATTTCCCTCACAGTGTTCAGATAAGCCGGCCTGCTATTTGCTTTAGGGAACTATGTGACCTGCTCTGACTATAAAACAGCTTTCTTATGGCTGATGAGAAAATCTCCACATAGTTAACACTGAAAAGGATTGCAGATTGGAATAAATCAATCTTGCCGGCCTTGGAACTTTCCACATATACTATTTAGATTGACAGTGACAGAAGGCCAAGAGAAGTAAAAGTCTCCTTCAATAAGGATGAGTGCTTTTAAACACTAGCAGTCTCCAGAGTTTATTTTTATAACTCTTTAGAGTAGGATCGACACTTGAGACTTGAACTCTGTGTCTGCTCTCTTACTATGCTCTTTCAGTTGTTTACGGTTTGTAATTCAGGGTCTCCCTAGGGCCATTTCTGCTTCATGCAGGGGAAGTCTAAAGGAGAGGATTTAGCTTGAAGAAGTGTGGCCTGGGGACAAATCAGATTATACAAAATTTTTAAAAGACAAGAAGTCTGCACTTGCAAGTACAGTCTGCCTCATCCGGGTCCCTGACTGGGAACCAAGGAAGGACACTGCCCAGAAAAATGCTTTATGCACCCTTTCACCTGGGCCTGGAATTCCTTCAACAGGAGACTAAGCTACAGCCTAGTAACTCTGATACACACCCAGTCACTTTGCAGAAAGCAGGTTTTAAGGGAGACAGAGCTTGGGGATGGAAGAAGGTCACAAAAGGGATTACTTAGAGAAACTAAAAAAAAAAAAAAAATCTATTTCTCAACTTTGCCAAAGGCCAGCTCCAACCCAAAGCTCAAAAAGAAGCAATTACATTTTACAGGAATGAATTTGCAAAACAGCAAGAGCAGGAAAAAAGTGTAATAAATACTCAACAAACATCATAGATATTCCAGTTAGAATCATATTCCAGCTAATCTGTGAACTCAATAAATTTTGATGGAAAACAAAGCTATTAAAAGTCAGAAAGGATGCTGTCTCCACCTGAAAAAGACAACTTAGGTTTGCTACACTGAAAGGCATCAGATAATAATAATAACAACATAAATAATAATAGCCAACAGTTAACCTGGAACATATACTATAGGAGACAACGAACTCTAAACCTATAAACTCACTTATGAAACCTTATTAACCCTCATACAACCATAAGATACATCTCTAAACTACACGTTAGCGTATCTATATATATGTCTCATTCTGTTGCCCATGCTGGAGCACAGTGGCATGATCAGGGCTTACTGTAGCCTCAACCTCTTGGCCTTAAGCAATCCTTCCACTTCAACCTCCCAAGGAGCTGGGTCTACAAAGGTATGCTACCGCGCTTGGCTAATTTTTGCATTTTCTGTAGAGGCGGGGTTTCACCACGCTGCCCAGGCTGGTCTCAAACTCCTGGCCTCAAGTGATCCACCTGCCTTGGCCTCCCACAGTGCTGGGATTACAAGCGTAAGCCACTTTGCCCTGCCAGTAAACATTATTTCATTAAAAATTAGAACAGATTTGAATTTATACTTTGCAGATTAAACAACTTAGCCTCATAGAATCTGTTATTTTTACTCAGAATTGGAAATAACTGGATGCTTTTAATTACTGTAAAGAGTCATTTGAAAGATCAATAATATTCTATAAGCAAGTATCTTCTATTTTAATTTTATAGCAGAATAGTTTTACTTACTTGGGGGCAGGTAGTTTTATTTAATTAGTTTTAAAGCTTCTGTCCAGCATCCCTGCCTTAAAGGAAAGCACAGAGCTCATGGAGCACAACCCACTGGGAACCTGCAGTTCCCAAGGTGGTAAGCAAAGGGAAGACCTCTAAGTTCTGAACTCCTTGCCTAAGAAATAAATGTCAAAGCTAAACAGAAAATGTGACAACTCATTATCATCCATCTTAAAAACGCGTATTTGTTGCCTGTTGCTAAATGAACAATCCAGAGATAATTTGACTCTTTTTGGTTTTGTTTATTTTTGTTTTTTGTGTTTCATTTTTGAGACAGGGTCTCTCTCTGTCGCCCAGGCTAAAGTGCAGTGGTGCAATCATGGCTCACTGAAGCCTTGAACTCCTGGGCTCAAGCAATCCTCCCACCTCTACCCCCCAAATAGCTGGGACTACAGGCGCATGCCATGTCTAGTTAATTTTTTTATTTTTTGTAGATGTGAGGTCTACCTATGTTGCTCAGGCTGGTCTCAAACTCCTGAGCCCAAGCGATTCTCCCACCTTGGCCTCCCAAAGCTCTGGGATTACAGGCATGAACTACTGCGCCCAGACAATTTATTTTTTTCGATAGTGAATTAAGAATAGTAACAACGGCCAGGCACAGTGGCTCACGCCTATAATCTCAGCACTTTGGGAGGCCAAGGAGGGTGGATCACCTGAGGTCAGGAGTTCGAGATCATCCTGACGAACATGGTGAAACCCCATCTCTACAAAGTACAAAAAATTAGCCAGGCTTGGTGGCACATGCCTGTAATCCCAGATACTCGGAAGGCTGAGGCAGGAGAATCGCTTGAACTCAGGAGGCGGAGGTTGCAGTAAGCCGAGATTGTGCCATTGGACTCCAGCCTAAGCAACAGGAGCAAAACTCCGTCTCAAAAAAATAAATAAATAACATCAACGAATTGTGGCTATTTTGTGTTTAAAGAATCATAGCTATGCACACAAAAAGGTAAAGCTATCTCTTCTTTTCTCCCATTCTAGGTAACGCTGGAATTACAAAAGACAGAGAATCTCACTGTGTGAACTCTGCCAATTCCCTTATGGGCTTTTTAAAAACTCTGACCACTTATTCATTCACTCATTCCACAAATACTTACTGAGGTCAGGCACACTACAAAAGGCGAGGGATAGGATGGTAAGCAAAAGCAGACTCAGTTTCTGACTTTCTCAGACTCAAGGGCTAGTACAGAAGAGAGACTCTAATAAATAATGGTACACAATGTAAACTTGCAACTGTGATGAGTGCCCAGGCTTTATGAGCACAAAGTAGGGGAGTCCAAAAAGTCTTCACTGAGAAAGACAGCTGGAGCTGAGCACTCAAGAATGAGACAAAGAGGGAGAGCTCAGGCAGAGAGAACATCAGTGTCTGTTGAGAAAGGAGCTCTGCAATTATGAAGCCCCAAAAGCCAGTGTGGCTGACAGACAGGGATCAGCAGAGTCTGAAGAGCAGGAGGGGTCGAATCCAGCAGACCATGTTACGCGGCTTTCACTTACAGGCGACGGGAAACCCAGAAGGGTTTTAAACAAGAAGGTGATGATTTGGGTTTTCAGAAAGTTCAGATACAAGATCACGTATGTAATTGGCACACACTCTCTAGTTAAACTCTTCTGGTCTGTCAGTCTAGGCCTGGACCCTATTCTTAACAGCACCAAAAAGGTAATTCATTCAAATGGATGATTTGACTGTTTGGTATAACAGGAAGACTAGAGGATTGGGAGTCAAGGCTCCTGGGTTTTTATCTGTTTGGGAACACTGATCTAGTCATACACTTCTCCATCCCCATTTCCTCATTTGTAAAATGAAGAAGGTGAATGCTAAGACCACTCATCCATGGAGGCTCTGATGAGAAGGGAAAAAACGTACACTTTTAAAAATGCAAGTGGCTAATAAACATGAAAAGAAATTTCATAATCAGAAAAATGTAAATGCATTAAGATGGGCAAAAAATCATTGCTGGCAAGGATACAGAACACCAGGAACTCATACTATTAAGTGGGAGTGTAAATGAGTACAAATCACTTTGCAGGAGAACAATTTGGCAGTGTCTGGAAAGACTGAAAATGTACACGCTCCAACTTAGCAATTCCACCCACAAATGCATGCCCTAAATAACACATATACACAAGGAAACATACATAGAAATATTCACAGTAGCATCATTTTTAGTAGAAGCAAGCTAGAAACAGCCTAAATACCAGCAAGAGATTAAAGAAATGTAGTATATTCATAAAATGAAAAACTATATAGCAATTGAAATGAATGAAATGGTGCAATATATTTAGCAACAAGGACAAATCCCTAAACAAATCTGAGTGGAATAAAAACAAGTTGAGAAGGATACATGTAACTAGCTTTTATAAAATGCTTAATATATTAACATATGCACATTCATACGTACATTGTTTAATAACACATTCTTTTTTTTTCTTTTTTTGAGATAGAGTCTCGCTCTGTTGCCCAGGCTGAAGTGCAGTGGCGCAATTTCAGCTCACTACAAACTCTACCTGCTGGGTTCAAGTAATTCTCCTGCCTCAGCCTCCCAAGTAGCTGGGATTATAGATGCCCATCACCATACCCGGCTAATTTTTGTATTTTTAGTAGAGATGGGGTTTCACCATGTTGGCCAGGCTGGTGTCGAACTCCTGACCTCAGGTGATCCACCTGCTTCAGCCTCCCAAAGTGCTGGGATTATAGGCGTGAGCCACTGCACCTGGCCAACACATTCATTTTTAATAAAAGTACAAAGATATGCATGGATGCCAAGTGCCAAACTCAACACAGCAGTCACCTCTAGGGGAAGGGAGGTAAATGTGACTAGGGAAAGGGCTTAACTCAATTTATAATATTTTAATAGCTTAAAGTAGGTGGGGGATACACAGATAATTAATTATGTTATTTTTTATGGCTGTTTCTATCTGGAAAATATAACAGCAACAAGGACAGGAGGAAGGGGAGAAAATCAAGTTGTTTTCATAAGTTAATTTTGCCAAAACAACAGAGCCTAATTATATATAAATATATACTTGGGAAGAAAAGGCATTGGACCCGACCTTGAACTAGAAAGCAAGAGGCTTCTCTGTAAATAAGGAGATTGCAACAGATGATGCCTAAGGTCCTTTCCAGATAGAACATTTCACTTCCCTATTCTACCTGCTTCCTCAACTGGGGGTCGGGCACTGGCAACAGAGGGGCTAAGACACGGCTTTCCCCACAGAGACCACATTTAATTCAAGTTGAGGTTTTAAAACTTGCATTTACTTACTTCCCTCTAAAATCTTGTTTTCATTCTCTCGCTCACACTTGATATATATATTCATTAGCTGGGGCTGCCATAACCAACCACCATAGATTGGGTGGCTTGAACAACAGAAACGTACTCTCAGAATTGTGGAGGCCAGAAGTCCAAGACCAAGGTGCCAGCAGAGTTGGTTCCTTCTGAGGCCTCTCTCCTTGGCTTACAGAAGGCCATCTTCTCCTCTCTGTGTGTGCTATATCCAAATTCCCTCCTCTTATGAGGATACCACTCATACTGGATTAGGGCCTACCCTTATAATCCCACTTTCACTTCATTACCTCTGTAAAGACCTTATCTCCAAATATGGCCACATTTTAAGGTACTGGTGGTTAAAACTTCAACATACCCATTTTGGTAGGGACGAAGATTCACCCCCTAATAATAGGGTGGTCCTAAAATCTTCCTATTGACAGTTTTGTGAAGGTTTGTGAAGAGAGGTAGTAAAGTTATTCTAATTTTGTAACTATTTGCTTCTTGTCACTAAAATGTTAACCTTTTTTGTAATTAACATAGGCACAATTAGTATATAGAGCTGCTTAAAATGAAGTAATTTATTAAG
This sequence comes from Mandrillus leucophaeus, assembly GCF_000951045.1. Classification (NCBI taxonomy): domain Eukaryota; kingdom Metazoa; phylum Chordata; class Mammalia; order Primates; family Cercopithecidae; genus Mandrillus; species Mandrillus leucophaeus. The sequence continues at coordinate 2,408,913 of NW_012104388.1, read as the reverse complement.
TTTAGCTATGTATGCTATTCAAGTGAGATTAATTCTTTCTGATGTTGAAATTAAATAGTTGTCTTTCCGCCTCTTCCCACCCCTCCCCCAAGATGGAGTCTTGCTCTGTTGCCCAGGCTGGAGTGCAGTGGCATGCTCTCGGCTCACTGCAACCTCCGCTTCCCGGGTTCAAACAATTCTCCTGCCTCAGCCTTCCAAGTAGCTGGGATTACAGATGACCGCCACCATGCCCGGCTAATTTTTTTGTATTGTCACTAGAGACAGGGTCTCACCATGGTAGCCAGGCTGGTCTCAAACTCCTGACCTCGTGATCTGCCCGTCTCGGCCTCCCAAAGTGCTGGGATTACAGGCGTGAGCCACCGTGCCTGGCTAGTTGTCTTTATTTTAACAGAAATTCATTCATTTTCTAGAAATAATCCTGTTGGAAAAACAACACACAACTGGTTTCAAGGACCAACATCTGGTGCCAAAAATGACACACATATGATTTCTCCACGATGTTTTTTCAATGGTGTCTGCTAATGGAGAGGTGTCGCAGTTTCAGAGTTAGTCCATAGCAACACATGCGGCATTGTATGATGCACAGTTGGCCAGCCTGTCCCACTTCCAGCATGGTGCTCACTTAATTTAGCCCAGTGAGTGACAAATTGAACTCTGCTGGCTTGGCCCACGAAAGTCTCAATGTCTGCTAACCCACACAGAGCCTCCTTTCTTGAGCCTGTAAGTCATGGGAATGGGAGCCAGGTCTCATTAGGGCAAAGCCATCAAAGGACACTGGGAATCATGGAAACCGGCCATTTCGGAACAGTCAATATGCCAAAAGCCTAAAATGCCCCAGTGTGAGCGGCTGAAGGATACTGTTCCTCCAAGCCACAGACATGTCTATTTTTAGCTTGGGGAAATTGTGGTTTTGGCCAAGTCATACCTTACAACAAAGGCAAGTGAGCACATCATCAAAGCATGTCCCAAAAGAACAGGTATTTATTAGGTCCAACTTCATTTGCAAAAATAAAGGAGTCAGAGGAAAGAGAGAACATCAAATACTCATGTCAGATCCTGACCCCCCAAAATTGTACTTGAATAAGGTAGTCACTAGTAGACAAATACAAGTCCAGCCTACCAACATCTTCCATGTGACTCTAAAGGTAGTTACAATACTCTTGAAAGACAAAGTTTTCAAAATAGACTTTGATTATTCAGAGGTCCACAATCACCCACTCTTCAAGTGAAATCTAAACTGTCACCTCTTCCTCAATGAATGGTCACTGAATCTACACAAATGCTGTTTCTAATGTAATTAACAGGAATTCAGCAGAGAGTTCATGCTGTTTACCTTGGTAAAGAATAGATCCTGGGCTGGGCACTGTGGCTCACACCTGTAATCCCAAGTCAAACTTTAGGAGGCCGAGGTGGGAAGATCACCTGAGGTCAGGAGTTCAAGACCAGCCTGGCCAATATGGTGAAACCACATCTCTACCAAAAATACAAAAATTAGCCGGGCTTGGTGGTGCACACTTGGAGGCTGAGACACAAGAAATGCTTGAACCCGGGAGACACAGGTTGCACTGAGCCAAGATCATGCCAGTGCACTCCAGCCTGGGTGACAGAGCGAGACTCTGTCTCAGAAAAAAAGAATAGATTGCACCAAGTTTAAATGTGGAGGTCTCCTGGGAAACAAGGTGTTAACCCCTGTGAATTATCTTGTTGGCACTTCAAGTTCTTGTTATTTGTAAGTGGAAGTAGTAGTGATTATATCCATTTTTAAAAAGGAATAATGCTTCAAATCTGTGACAACTAAAATTACTCTTATAGAGTACGTCAGAAAAACCTTCAGTAATTAATTTGCTTTTCTAAAGTTATCACACTTTGTAGAATTACATTTTTCCCAAGTAGTATAAATGTACATATAGTTAACATTAGACTTATCTATCATATATGAAAATAAAACCTTCAAACAATTTCAAAATTTCATATATGAAAACACAAAAAATCAAGGCAGAATTTTCAAACTGTCCATATCAGAATCTATCACTCTACTGTACCAGAAAACCTTAAGTCCTTCCTGTTTTTCCCATTATGCTGTAGGTACCAGCTAATTTGACTTCAATTTCAAAGTAAATTTACTGAGTTCCCTCAACTGTCTACAGTAACACATTTGTCAAGTCAATGTGCTTCAAGCATCAGAAGTTCAAATTGGAACATCTAAGTTCACTGGATTTCCCAAAGAGCATTCAGAAAAATATTTTACAGAAACAGCAAAAATCAAACCTATAAGCCAAGTATTTACAGTTTTAAAAAACCTTTTGGAAAACTAAAAATACATACCAATTTTTTTTTTCATTCTGGGGTTCCTTTAGATAAATTTAAGTGTTGATTTGCAAAATATTAACAATTGCAGGAGAGGGATACACCAGACAAAGAGATAATTCTTTAAAACAGTTGCCAACTAAAAACCAGATCAAAAATGAAAATGCTACTTCTCTGAAATTATTAACGACAGCAATCATTCCATCCTGTTCTCTGACTATCCCTACCTTTTTCCCTCCCACTCTCTCCATCTAACAATTCCTCAATCCCATTGGACCTACACGCCATTGACCCTTTCACCATTGTTTACTATTTTCTTGTCCTCAAATTTCTTAGCCAGCTTAGATCCATAGTCTATCATCATAATCATGTCCCTGCACACACCTTCACCTCCCTAGCTTCTCTTTTCATTCCATTTGGCTCACCTGTCTAAACACTAAACCTAGCCAAACCCAAAACTTACCTCCTCCACAACTATACAAGTGCTTTTGAATATGGCTAGAAAAACAAACTCAACTAGACTGACTGGTCACATTTTCAAGTCACGGTCACTAACTTCAAACAGCAGAGCTCTTACTGCAGTCAGGCAATCCTAACACACTCCACACCATCCATCTTCTACTCTCCCAGAAAACTGTTTCGTACCTCACCCTCTTATTTCAAACTTCCAACAGGGCCTCTTCCATCCTCACTCTCAGCTGATGATAGAGCCAAAAGCTCTCACCACTGCATATACTAACCTGCCTGTAGCTGGGCCCATGGACAGTATTCTGCCTGCCCTCCTATTCCTATGGATGGTATGTCTGTTTCCTTGTCTAAGGCCAACCTCCCAACTTTGTGCACTAGGCCTCAGCCATTACTAACCATTCAAGGGCATGGCTCCAGAAATTCTACCCACTTCTTCTGTATCATTCATTTCCTTTCTCCACTTAAGCAACCACTAGCAAATGGGAACAAATAAATACGTTGTTTTCCATCTTTAAAAAAATAAACTTTGACCCTTATTTCCCTTCTATGGCTTCTATTCCACTTCTCTGTTCCACATTACAGTAAAACTCAAAAAAGTTGTCTCTACTTATCTCCAATTTAACTTCTTTTATTATCCCTTAAGCTAATTCCAGTCCATCTGTCACCACCACTGTTCCTTCAAACTGCTCTTCTCACTGTCACCAGTGACCTTCATACCACTAAATCCAATGGTCAGTTCTCAGTCCTCATCACCCTCGACCTCTCAACAGCATCTGAGACAGAGGGTCATTTCCTCTATTCTTTTTTTTTTTTTTTTAAGACAGGGTCTCACTCTGTTGACCAGGCTGGATCTACTACAGGTGCACTCCACCACATGCAGCTAATTTTTGCATTTTTTGGTAGAGATGGGGTTTCACTATGTTGTCCAGACTGGCCTCAAACTCCTGGGCTCAAGCAATCCACCTGCCTCGGCCTCCCCAAATGCTGTGAATACAGGTGTGAGCCACCACGCCCAACCCATATCCTCTACTCTTGAAACACTTTCATCTTTAGGCTCCAGAACGTCATCACTACATCACAGGCTTTTGCTCAGTCTAGGCTGAGTCCTCTTCAAATCCCAAGCCTGTAAACACTGAAGTGCTCCAGAGCTTGGTCCTTGAACCTCTTTGCAATTGATTCTTGCTCTCTGGGTAACTTCATCCAGTGTCATGGCTTTAGATATCAACTATATACTGATGCTTCTCCAATGTATGTTTCCAGCCCAGATCTCTCCCTAAAAGTCCAGCTTTATATATTCCTTTGCCTTTTCTACATCGCTACTTAAATACCTACTATGTCCAGAACTGAACCTCTGGTCCTCCCCTGCAAACTTGCTCCTTCTACAATCCTCCTCATTTCAGTGTACACCAAGCCAGCTCCATCCTTCTAACAGCTCAGACAGAAAACTCTGGCATCATCTTTGACTCTCCTCTTTTCTCTCATCTCCCAGATCCAATCTATCATCAAATCCTGTTGGTTCTATCTTTGAAAATATGAAATATATAAGAACCACATCTCACTGCTCCACAACTAACACTATCCTATCTCAGCTGGATGAGCAAGAGCTTCCTATCTGGTCTCTCCACCTCGCATTGTCACTCTCAACAGACATCAGAGTGACCTCAATAAGTTGGATTATATCACTCCTCAGAATCCTCCAGTGACTTTCCATCTCTCTGAGGCAAAAGCCAGTCTTTGCATAAAGCCTTGCATGAGGGACCAGGTTACCTCACCTTCTACCACTCCTTCCCCAGCTTACTCCACCCTGGCCACACTGGTCTTGCTGCTTCTTGAAAAGATGGACGCAGCCCACCTCGGAGCCTTTCCACAGTGTCCTCAGCTTGGTTTACTCTTCCTGCTGATAGCCGCGTACTACCACCTCGATTTCTTCAAGACTTTGCTCAGATGTTACCTTCTGAATGAGGCCTCCCTAGTGACTCTGTTTATAATTGCCGTATTCCCTACTCCCTTTCCCCCACTTTGTCTCTACTGCCATCACTGATATTTCTCCACTGCGATAACAATAGTATGATAAACTGTATGCTCTTGATTTCTAGTTTATTATCGGTCTTCCCCAACTAAAATGTAAGTTCAGGAGAGCCCCAACCACCCAGGCTCAAGCAAGTCTTCCACCTCAGCCTCCCAAGTAGCTGGGACTACTGGCAGGTGCCACCATGCCTGGCTAATTTTTTTATTTTTAGTAGAAACAAGGTCTCACTATGTTGCTCCAGCTGGTCTCAAACTCCTGGGCTCAGGTGATCCTCTTACCTCAGCCTCCCAAAGTGCTAGGATTACAGGCGTGAGCCACTGCACCCAGCCTAAAGCATTTTTTAAATGAATGAAAAGGATATAGCCTTAAAATAGTGTTTACGAGTAGGGAGGAAGGGATGTAAATGTATTGCTGAGGAATACAAAAGGAATTTTAAATACATTTTAAATAATCTATATCTTAAGATGAAATAGCTGAAGTAAATATTGCAAAATTTAACAATTGTTAAAGCTAGGTGGTAAGTGCATGGATGACAATGTATCAATAAATGTGAAAATATTTTACAGTTTTTTAAAAACTAGAATTGAGAAAATCAACATTTCTTTGCTTTTATTACCAGAAATGTAGTTTATAAGATTTGTCAGATAACTCTGTTAAACATATAAAAATGAATGTACATGAAATCCCAGCACTTTGGGAGGCCGAGGCAGGCAGATCACTTGAGGCCAGGAGTTCAAGACCAGACTAGCCAACATGGCGAAACCCGGTTTCTACTAAAAATACAAAAATTAGCTGAGCGTGGTGGTGCATGCCTGTAGTCCCAGCTACTCGGGAGGCTAAAGTGAGAGAATTGCCTGAACCTGGGAGATGGAGGTTTCAGTGAACCCAAGAGATGGAGCCGAGATCCCGCCACTGCACACTCCAGCCTGGGTGACAAAGTGAGTGAAAATCCATTCCAAAAAAAAAAAAAAAAAAAATCTACAAGAAACTATGGAATAGGTAAGTAAATATATAAAAGTCATTTTATAAATTATTTCTAGTTTTTCCTATGTCTACAATTCCAACTGAAAGACTGCAGTAGCCAATGGAGCAGACATCATAAACATTAAAACAATGACTGCTTAAAGCACATAAGCTCCTTGAGACAGCAAGGATTAAAAAGAAACAAGTAATTATTGCAAGAAAATATACATATCAACCAATGTAGTTTTCAATGCATCTTGAATAGTTTTCTTTCAAATGCAATTTTTAAATCCCTCAGATATTAAATAAAACAGTAAAACATTTTTTCTAACATCGGACTCCATCAACATGACGAATTAAAATTTAAGCGAACCTTTCCATCCAATGCATCTGACTTCTAGTGACTATCTAACAAAGAGCCAAATGCAGTCATCCAAGCGATACCAATTTAAACTTTCCTTATTCAAGCCAATTACCAAAACTGCGTCCCAATTTCAGGCCCAGAAACTGCCAGACCAGGTGCGTACATTACTGACAGGGAAACAGAGACCACCTGAGAAGGAAAGGCCTTTGTGTTTCTGCCAAAATAAAAGGCATCAGAGTTTTCTTCCAATGAATCACTATCTAAAATTGTCCTAGGCCAGAAGCGCCTGTGCTTACCTAATCTCTTAAAGCATAAGCAAAGTCTTCAGGATTCTGATACTGTCACTTTTGTAGAACAAGAGCATTGAAAACATTCAGCAGATAAGGCATCACATTGGCCCTGAAGATCTCAAATGGAACCTGGCATCAGAATTCCTATTCAGGACTTTCAGTGGCAGGACTCGCCTACCTCGTGGAGAAAGATGACAGCCTTTAAAAGAAGGGAAGATAGCTGGGTGCAGGAAACAAAAGGCCAGGTTCCATGTGCCCAGGGAACTCTACAGTGCCACTTTGGCTATAATGACATCTCTTTATTTATAAAACAGAAATAATTATATTCATCATCTAATAAAGACCTCCAAAACCTTAAGAGAAAAGAAGCAAAAATGCAAATGAATGTCATGAACCTGCACAACAATTTCGCAACCCGGCTCTCTGAGTTCCAGACATATCCCCAAGTACCCACAGGAGGAAGGACTTAGGTCGCATCAGCAAGTGGGGAAAGGAAACTAACATTTGTGAATCACAGGATAGCATGACTCCTGAGTGCCTAGAACACAGTAAGGGACTCAACCAAATCTGATTTAATCCTCAAAACAACCCTACTAGGCAGCCTTATGAGTCCCACTTAATAGATAAGAAAGGACTAAGGAGAACCAAATAAACTGCCAAAGAAAAACAAACAAGTACAGAAACTATGGAAAAACTCCAGTAAGTAGTGGACCTAGCACTTAAACCCACTTCAGTCTGATTCCAAAACACCCACACCAATTCATCCATATGTTTAGTGATGTCCAAAAGAAACACAGTATGAGCAACATATGTCATTTTAAATTTTCTAGTAGTCACATTAAAGAAGTAAAAAAGAGGCTGAGCATGGTGGCTCATGCCTATAATCCCAGCACTTTGAGAGGCTAAGGCAGGAGGATTGCTTGACGCAGGAGTTCCAGACGAGCCTAGGAAACATAACAAGACTCTGACTCTATATAAAATAAAATTTAAAAATTAGCCAGGTGTGGTGGTGCCATCCTGTAGTCTCAGCTACTGGGAAGACTAAAGTGGGAGGATCACCTGAGCCCAAGAGTTTAAGGCTACACTGACGTATGATCACACCCTGCACTCCAGCCTGGGCGACAGAGTGAGACCTTGTCTCAAAAAAAATTTAAAAATTAAATAAAAATAAGCAGTGAAACGTATTTTGATAATATATTTTACATAACCAATGTACCCAAAATACTATCAATTCATTGTGCCATCAATATAAAACAACTGAAAAGTTTTCCATTCTTTTTCTCATACTAAATCTTAGAAATTTACACTTACAGAATCCTTCAATTTGGACTAGCCACATTTAGTGCTCAATAGGCACTTGTGGCTAACAGCCACTGGTACTGCGACAGCACAGGTCTCTATCACACTGACTCCCATAAGCAAAAGGACTATCCCTCGGGGCCCAAGATGGATAGATATTCTCTGCCTCAGAGCTGGTAGAAAAGAGAAGCACATTCCTGGAAGCACCATGCACCTTCTTTCCTTGAGTCGAGCGCATGTCAGCTGAAAAGTTTCCTCCTTGGTGATGCCTTCCCTGGCACAAAGTCACTCATCACCTCCACCTGTCACCCTCCTCCACGGGTCCTCTTCTATTTTCCTCCTGACATTTATCAGTAAACTATTTGGTTCGTTTATTTGTTCACTGTTCATTGACCGTCTTCACCAACGCTGTGGCCCACTAAAGTATTTTTCTTTCTTTTTATAGAGACAAGGTCTTACTATGTTGCCTTGGCTGGTCTCAAACGCCTAGCCTCAAGCTATTCTCCCGTGTCAGCCTCTCAAGAGTTTAAAATTTAAGCTCCATGATAGCAGATCCTTTTCTGTATCTTTCATTACTCTTTCCAACACCTGGACCAGTGTTTGACACACAGAAGGTATTCAATAAATACTGGTTGCATTAATGAATTGCTATAGCAAAAAGGGTATAAATTTCCTCCCCCACAAACTAGGAAATGCATTTCCCATAGAACAATGTCATATGGAAATTCGTTTCCCAGACTCGCCCACCAAAGTCTATTTAACCCATAATGTAACAAAACCTAGGAGGAAACAACAGGGCACATGATAATGGCAGCAAGAGATTTAGTAAAGCAAAACCTCCTCAAATGCCCAGGGCATGATCATCACTTTCGCCTTCCCACAGCCCCTGAAACATAGCAGGCTTTCAATATGAACAAATCAGTTGATTCTAAAGAGAAATTACAGCTACATGATGGGTTAAATGATCATTTATGGGCTACCCTGGGAATCCAAACAACAATTACAGCACTGCTGTAAAATATGTTGCAAGTGGTGTTCCCTAATTCCTTAATTTAGGTGAGGTCCCCCTGTTATATATGTCTGTGTTTTTGTTTTGTTTTGTTTTTTTAAAAAAAAGAACTACTCTGGCCAGTCACAGTGGCTTAGGTCTGAAATTCCAGGACCCAGCACTCTGGGTGTCTGAAATAGGAGGATCACTTAAGCTCAGGACATTGAGACCAGCATGGAAAAGATAGTGAGAACTCGTCTCTACAAAAAATAAAAAATTAGCTTGGCATGGTGACGCATGCCTATAGTCCTGAGGAGGCTGAAGCAAAAATATTGCTTGAGCCCAGGAGTTCAAGGCTGCAGTGAGCCCGGATTGTACTAACGTACCCCACCCTCGGTAACAGAGACAGACCCCATCTCAAAAAAAAAAAAAAGAAAAAAGAAAAGAAAAGAAAAAACTACGATTGTGTGAAGCAACAGAAATTCAACCCAAACTAGCTTAAATAAATAAGGGAAATTTATTGTAAAGATTTTGAGGACCCCAGTTGGATCTCAGAACTCTAACCAGAAACCCAAACGCCGCCAGAACTTTCACTCCATCTCCAGGATCCAACCCTCTGGGTAAGAGTCACAACCTCCCATCCCCTAACTGTGGCTTCCTCCACTCCTTCAGGACTTATGATTAGAACTATGGCCCCTAACAGGACCAACACTTTCACACTGCTATTTAAACACCCAGGAATTCCTTGGTCTTCTAGCCTCTGACCCATTTCAAAGATGCCTGGCCCTAGCTGGGCACAGTGCTCACACATATAATCCCAGCACTTCGGGAGACCAAGGCGGGCAGATCACTTGTTTAAGACCAGCCTGGGCAACATGGCAAAACCTTATCTCTACAAAAAAATACAAAAATTGCCTGGGCGTGGTAGTACGTGCCTGTAGTTCCAGCTACTCAGGAGGCTGAGGCAGAATTTCTTGAGCCTGGGAGGTCAAGGCTGCAGTGAGCCAAGACAGTGCCACTGCACTCTAGCCTGGGTGACAGAACGAGATCCTAGCTCAAAAAATTCCCTGGCCCAGTTTGGCAGGTGCTCATCCTCGGACTCAGCATCAGGTCAGGCTGCACTAACAATAACGACAGGAGCACCTGGGTATAAGAGGTGATTCCTAGAAAAGGGGTGCCAGGCAGATGACCCCAATGTAGTCCTTTACAGCTCCCCTTAAACACTGCACTTCACGTTCATTATCTCATCACATGTGAAACTACCTGTGTAAAGTTTACCTTTCTTAACTAGTTGATCCTGCCAGTTTAAAAAAAAAAAAAGGAAAATAGGGCTGGGCGTGGTGGCTCACGCCTGTAATCCCAGCACTTTGGGAGGCCGAGACGGGCGGATCATGAGGTCAGGAGATCGAGACCATCCTGGCGAACACAGTGAAACCCTGTGTCTACTAAAAATACAAAAAAATTAGCCGGGTGTGGTGGCGGGCACCTGTAGTCCCAGCTACACAGGAGGCTGAGGCAGGAGAATGGCGTGAACCCGGGAGGCAGAGCTTGCAGTGAGCCGAGATTGCACCACTGCACTCCAGCCTGGGCAACAGAGCGAGACTCCATCTCAAAAAAAAAAAAAGGAAAATAAAGTTTACCTTTCATATTAAGGCATATGATTAAAGAAGGCAGAATATGTATTCTCTTGGTCTCCACTGTTATCCCCTCATGAGGAGCAGTTTCTGGCCCCTAGATGCCCCTCAGAATATTTTGGTTAAGCAAATGCAACTATTTTAAAATGAAATTTTAAGGTGAAGCTATACAGTCAATGTAATACTCCTCATTAAGAACTTTTTATACAGACTAATGATGGGTTAAAACTCTTAATGGCAGAAAAAACCTCCTCCCATTCACAGGTAAGCACCCAGAACAATTCAGTGGGGAACCTAGTGTCACAGACCATAAAATCCTATAGCTGGGCACGGTGGCTCACGCCTGTAATCCCAGCACTTTGGGAGGCCAAAGTGTGTGGATCCCCTGAGGTCAGGAGTTTGAGACCAGCCTGACCAAAATGAAGAAACCCCATCTCTACTAAAAAATACAAAATTAGCTAGGCGTGATGGTGCATGCCTGTAATCCCAGCTGCTCAGGAGGCTGAGGCAGGAGAATTGCTTGAACCCGGGAGACGGAGGTTGCGGTGAGCTGGGGTCGTGCCATTGCACTCCAGTCTGGGCAACAAGACTGAAACTCTGTCTCTAAAAAAAAAAAAAATTCCGATAATACTTTGACTGAAACTACTTTGTCTAAATAGTTCCTGCACACACACTAGCTAGGTTCCCCACAGGAAGCAATGCCATAGGCGGCAACTTAACAGTAGACACTCTATCAAGAAAAGTGATAGGGCTCAGAAAAACAAATCTGCAAAGTGAACCCTCAAGTAACAAAAGCAGCAAAGGAGTAGGAGGGAAGAGGACAGCATCATGTTTACAGCCTAACAAAGAGCAAGACGCCCCGGGACTGCAGCAACACAAGCTTTCACTAACAAAGTGACCCAATTTAGCTGGCACAGGAAATTCAAATTCCGGTTAAGGTAGGATCTCTACAGGGCATGTAAATTTGTGGTCCCAGACTTTTTGGGGACATTCTAAATGTTGCACTTTACTGGTGATATTAATTCATGTACTCAAACCCAAAGTAAAATATCTTTAATTTGTTAGAGAAAAAGTTGAGGTACAATACTATAGAAAAACTAGGCTGGGCATGGTGGCTCACACCTGTAATCCCAGCACTTTGGGAGGCCAAGGCAGGTGGATCACCTGAGGTCAGGAGTTCGAGACCAGCCTGGCCAACATGGCGAAACCTGTCTCTATCAAAAATACAAAAATCACCTGGGCATGGTGGCGGCCACCTGTAATCCCAGGTACTCAGGAGGCTGAGGCAGGAGAATTGCTTGAACCTGGGAGGCGGAGGATGCAGTGAGCCAAGCTCACGCCACTACACTCCTACACTCCAGCCTGGGCAACAGAGCAAGATTCCGTCAAAAAAAAGAAAAAAAAAAAAGTACAGTATATAATTTGTTCAATTATTCAATTGTTAGTAGTAATGTGTCCATTTTAAAGATGAGAGCCTCAGAGGCAGTAAGTAACTTGGCACAAATCAGTTTAGCTAGAAATGGCTAAAAGAATACTTCAACTGAGGTCGTTAATACTAAATCCATTATTCTTCCTACTGCTTCAGAAACCAGATAATTTTGGTAAAAGTATTTCTTAAATTTATAATGCCGGGCATCATGGTGCACACCTGCAGTCCCAGCTACTTGGGAGGCTGAGGCAGGAGAACTGCTTGAACCCAGGAGGCAGAGGTTGCAGGAGCCGAGATCACGTCACTGTACTCCAGCCTGGGCGACAGAGCAAGACTCTGTCTCAAAAATAAATAAATAAGCTGGGAACAACAGACACCAGGGCCTACTTGAGAGTGGCCCCAGTGAGGACTGAAAAACTACCTATCAGGTATTATGCGATTTACTAGGGTGACAAAATTATCTGCACACCAAACCCCATGACATGTAATTTACCCACGTAACCAACCTGCACAGGTACCCCTTGAACCTAAAATAAAAGCTGAAAAGAAAAAAAAAAAAATCTAGAGAGGTGGAGGAGCCTGATCATAGAGTCATTAGTCACACTGGAGATTTGGGGCTTTATTCTGTGTTAGGAAATTCTTGAAAGAATTTTCAAGAGTGTGAAATGATAATGGGTTTAAATTTTAGACATGGCGACAGAGGAGGGATGGGTTTAAGGGGAAACAAAAGAGAAAGAGATAGTGGAGAGGGGTAATGAGGGCCTGAATTAGTGACATGGTAGCAGACAGGCAAAGGAGGGATACAGGAGAAGAAAGAGTGGTGACACACTCCTTAGGAAGATGTTCATGTTTATGGCTTCAGTGACTTGGGTAATTGAAATAAGTAAGGAACAAAAGAGGTGCTTCAGGTTTTCGGGAGAAGAGACTGAGGTCAGTTTTGTATACACTGAATTTTGTGATTTCTGTGGGCATTGAACCAGTTATGTCCAGTAGGCATCTGCATAAAAGAGTGTGATGTGTAGGAAAAAATATTCGGATGGCATGGTGATGCACATTTGGCAACAATAGAGGCGACAGAGCCACAGAAATGAATGAAACCAGCTAAAGAAGGCATAAGGAAGAAGAAGGTTTCAGAAAGAATCAGGTAAACTGTAACATTAAAGGGGTGAACCAGCCCAGGGAGGAGACTCCGCAAGGAGCAGAGAGAAGCAAGAGGAAGATCCAAGAAATCTGGGGATGAAATATTTCCACATGTCAATGGCCAACAATGTCTCTGCAACAAAGTCATTCAGTTAGGAAAAGACTGAAAATGCATCCTTCCCATTTCTCAGTGCCCAAATCACTAGTACTCCTTTCAGGCTGGGTGCAGTGGCTCAGGCCTATAATCCCAGTGCTTTGGGAGCCCCAGGTGGGTGGATCACCTGAGGTCAGAAGGGCAAGATCAGCCTGGCCAACATGGCGAAACCCCATCGCTACTAAAAATACAAAAATTAGCCAGACATAGTGATGGGTGCCTGTAATCCCAGCTACTTCGGAGGCTGAGGTAGGGAGAGTTGCTTGAACCCGGGAGGCAGAGGTTGCAGTGAGCTGAGATCGCGCCACCACACTCCGGCCTGGTGACAGAGGGAGACTCCGTTTACAAAAAAAAAAAAGACAAAATCACTAGTACTCCTTCAAAAAGGAAGAAGAGGGAGAGAGAGCATTTGTGTGGCGTGGCAGGGCTGGTACCCAGTAACTGTGGTAGACAAGTGAATGAAAGGTGAAAGAGGGGAGCGGTGATAGTTTCTTTCTCATAAGTGCCTGCCTGAGAATAGAGGAAACATGTTCAAAGTGGTTCCAGGATCAAAGCCCCAAAGTCAGCCATAAGACCACATGGCACTGATGGGGGCCAGGCTGATTCACCAACTGCACCAGCCAACAGCCTCAGTGGAGAAACGGTGAGAGGAAACTCACTGGGTGGTGTCAGGAAAGTGATGCAGCTGGACACTTCCTGACTGCCATGGAAATCAGATAGGAGGGGTAGGGAAGAGGATCCAAACAGAATGGGGCACTGGATTTGCATGGATTAGATAGGCGAAGAGGTGAAGGGAAAGTGAAGGAGGTGTCCGGGGTCCTCCAGTAAACAAAAATGTCAGCACATTCCAACATGAGCTAAGGGGACACTTCAGATAGAACTTCAGACTGTTGGTTCAGTGTGAGTAATAGGATTCAACACTATCAGCAAGGGCTGGGCTCAGTGGCTCACCACCTGTAATCCCAACACTTTAAGGAGCCTGAGGTAGGAGGATCGCTTGAGGCCAGGAGGTCAAGGCTGCAATAAGCCATGATTGCAACACTACAACCCAGCCTGGGTGACACAGTGAGACCCTGTCTCAACAAACAAACAAACACTATCAGAAAGGAAGGACACAGGTCTTTATCAGCGTGCACTCCCTGACCCATTCCTGGCTGCCATTTCTGGCGCCCTCCCAGGATTCAGAGTTGCTGGACTCTGCCTGCTTAGCACTCACAACCCTGCTTAGGTCTCCAGGGGCAATCAAATGGCTGCTTCCCTTTCCCTAAGTGAAAGGCCACGTCTCCATCTGCAAAGAAAGCCACTCCTCTCATCTGTTTGCTTCCCTAGGAATGTGTATGCAATAAGAAATCTGGGGAGTGTGCAAATGGTAAATAGTAATATGCAGGGAGAACTGAAGAATAGGAAATAGGAGTGAAATCTAATTTAAACTGAGGAAATTAGAAAAGAGAAACTATACCATGAATAAATACATAATATTAAAAATCTAAGGGAAAAAGATAAATAACTAACTCTTGCTTCCAGAATCTATTCTTTAGCCTGGTGCTCCTCAGAACATATCAGAGGCCTATATCTAAAAATTGTTAGTTCAAGCTCCTTCTTTTCACATTTCTTCCCCTCCTTTTCTTTTCTTTCTTTCTTTTTTTTTTTTTTAACAACTGGTAATCAATTTATTAAAATAGTTGACTTAAGCATCTGCAATGGTGACTTCCACCTCAACTCCTGGCTCAATACTGATGGAAGTAATCTGCTTAACAATCTCAGAAGGACTGTGCAAGTCAATGAGTCGCTTGTGGATTCTCATCTGGAAACGATCCCATGTCTTAGAACCTTCACCACAAGGAGTTTTTCTTGTAGTGATTCTCAAAGTCTTGGCAGGCATTCGAACTGGTCCTTTCACCTTCAGGTTCTTTTCCTTCGCGCCTCTGATCAAGTCAGCACACACCTTTTCCAGGGATTTAACGTTGCGGCTCGTTACGGTGATTCGAATTCGGTGAATTGCCACCTCCGGCTCCACGGGTGTTTTTCCGGTATCCTTAAAAGCCATGGCTGCTGCGCGGCTTCCTGATCGACTTGTTCCTCGGCGAGAGCGAACAGCCCCCTCCTTTTCTTTCATACAGATCAGCGCTCAGCCAATGAAGGCAAGAGGGCAGATGCAGCCCGTGACCTGCCCAGGAGCTAAGAACGGTTTTTACATTTTTAAAGGATTATAACAAATAAACAAAACCGAAGTAAAATACTCAACAGAGACTGCATGTAACCTGGGAAACCTAAATTAATTTGCTATCTGGCCCATCACAGGAAAACTTTGCCAATCTCTAAGACAGATGAAGACTCTGCTGCCCAGTAAGGCAGAGAGCCTACACAGCTATTCAGCAGCAGAGCTCAGACAAGAATCTGTTTCTCTTGGCTCTAAGTCCAGGGTACTTTCCCCACCACCACATCAAACATAGATGTGAAATAATTTCCACTCGAAGTAAAAAAAAATAAAGGGAGCCTTTAGGGCTTCCATAAGACCCACATAAATAAACTTTAAAATAAAGATTCTACTAATATTTTTTTAAGGACTCCCGGGAGAGTAATGTCAAACAGGAAGGAAATATTTAGTCATGTGCAGCACACACTTCTCCACTGTCCGTTCCTCCTCTCACCTTTCACTCTTAAAGTGTCTCCCGAAATCTGTTCAAGTCTCTGTCACCTGGAAAAGAATGCTTGTGGAGAAGAGATGTCAGGAAGCATGATCTGTTCATGCCAAGTGCCGGTACTCCACCCTTCCCACTCACAATCACACATATAAAAGCAAACTGTGGAGTTATGTGGCAACCCACAGACATCTCAATCACACCACCTGCAGTTAAGGCTGTGCCCAAAATGGTTTAACTGGTAATCCAAGTCAAAATGTCTCTATTTTAATACTTAAAGCAGCTTTATATGCAATCCAATCACGTAACTTTGATGAAGTTAAATGTTCTAATCAAAACTCACCTCGAAACTTCCAAGGAAAATCCAAATGGTAATAGCCCCAGCACAGAACTTCCCATACTAACCAGACTATTCTCCATGCTAGCTCTCTACTTCGAATGATCATTCATTTAAAAAAAAAAAAAAAAAAAAAACTCCTCTTGTGGCAAATACTGAGTATTATTTACTAGGAAAGGGCAGTGATAATTCATCTGTCTTTATAAATCATAACACATTCCCCATCATCTCATCAGACATATCTCAGTGTCTACGGCCTTGTTCTGTCTTGGAGCTGGCTGGTGCTGACCCCAACTGTAACAATATCATTAACAACATCAATAATATCCTAAAAGGCGAGAAGTCAAAATAAGACGATAAATACAAATGTCATTTTAAATATTATTTTAGAATGTTATATTAAAATAGATTTTAGAAATCTAGTTTAGTTTTTTTCACAGAACTACTAAGACATAATCTTAAATAACAGAACCCAGGTACAATGTCTTTATTGAGTGTTCCTTCTATGTCCTCCTAAGGAAAACTCATATAAGAATTTTTTTAGAAAATGAAGAGAAGGTGGGAGGGAAGAAGAAAAGGAAGAAGGAAAGGGTGAAATAATAAGAAAAACCCTCAGCCAAATGCAATTCATGACTTTTCATTCCATTGTTGTTCCATAGCTTTTAAACTATATAGTATTATTTTTGTTATTTGTTAGAGAGTTTCACTGGTCTTTTGGGATGATGCACAGTGGAGGTCCCAATAACACTGCCTCTTATAGGACACCTGCCATGTTTCTTGGTCTTCTAATAATGCACTTTGTTCCTCATACCTCACTGTTGAATCAATTCATTTGTAGGTTCTTGTGGATTTCTAGTAAATACATACATATATTTTTTGAGATAAGGTCTCACTCTCGCCCAGGCGGGAGTGCAGTGGCACAATCATGGCTCACTGCAGCCTAGACCTTCCGGCCTCAGGTGATCCTTCTGCCTCAGCCTCCAGAGTAGCTGGGACTACAGATGTGCACCACCACGCCCAGCTAATTTTTTCTGTTTTTTTGTAGAGATGGGGTTTCGCTATGTTGCCCAGGCTGGTCTCGAACTTCTGGGCTCAAGTAATCCACCTGCCTCAACCCTCCCAAAGTGTTGGGATTACAGGCATGACCCAGCCTAGGAAACATATTTTTAACCAATAACCAATTCTAAGAAAATTAACAATTAGTCTAGGGTGGCTATAGATATTATTTACAAAACCTAACAAATAAAAAAAAAGTAAAGTGTTTTTCTATTCTAAATAGAGCCTATTTATGACATCAATAAATTTAGGTAAGTTTAGGGTAGGGTAAGGTAGGGTAGAGTAGAGTAGGGTATTGTGTGGTATGGTATGAGATGGATGGATGGATGGATGAATTGTGCATTTGTTTGTGGGTTTATTCCTAAAGTTCAATTTAACCAGTTAATTGACAGCTAATTTCTCACTGTTTTCACTGAGGAGAAACCATCCCTTTTGAGAGCCTTTTATCTTTACCAAAGTGAGTAACTGTGCACAGTCAGTAATATATTTTTCTGGCCATTATTCAACTCTCTGCTTAGCTAATAAATTGTAAAAACCATTTTCATCCTGGAAATATTTCAGGGCAGAAGATCCACTCTAATAACAAACAACAGAATAAAGACAACTTTCCTGTTTCAGATAAAGATTTGGTCCTATTTGCTTTTGGTCTGTGTCTTGTTATCACTCCATAGTTAATTACAATAAAGAAAAAAGTTTTGATCTCACAACTGCCTCTAGTGTCTCTCTGGCTCCAGGTGTAGAATGGAGGAGAGTGAAGAGTCTGTGTGAGCGTGCTTGCCCCTTCCCTCTCTAATTCTGCACATCTGTCTCTTTTGTCTGTATTTTCTCTTTTTATCTCTTTATCTGTGTGTCTTTCTCTGACTTGTTTATTTATCCTGTTTCTATTTTCTACTCCTTCAATTCCCCATCCTTTCTACTGCACTTTTTCTCCTGATGGGCCCTTCTTATGGAAGCAACTATACATTTATAATACTTTTTTTAAAAATTTACTAGACAGAATCTGATGTCCTCTGTTCTTGGGGGCACTGAGTAAAAGCTTTTTGTTTTAGCCAAATCTTTAGCACTTTCTCCATAAGCCACATCTAGTCCCAGCTCTGTAACTGAAATTCTTGGCTCCTTTTCTCCAAATCCCATCCTTTCTTCAAAGTTCACCATCATTTACCCAGCTGCTTGAGCCAGAAACCTAGAAGTCATCTTTGAGTTCTGTTTCCCTTACGTCCATTTCAAATTCACTGGCAGATCTATAGGCTATCAACCCAAAACTATCTACTTCACTCATCTACCTTACCATCCCCCTCATAAAAGGCACCAGAATCTCTTCTGCAGTCACCTTAGTATCACTGCTTCTGCTCTTGCCTTCCTTCCACAGTGGCCAGAATGAAATTTGAAAACATAAACTTATGGCCCTCCTTTGCTTAAAGGCCTCCTGTGGCTTACCACTGCAATTCGCATCTAATCCAAACTGCTATACAATCTGGTCCTCACTCATCTTTCGGATCTCATATTTTTGTTCCACAAACATGTCAAGCTCTTTCCTGCTTTTGGCCCTGGGCATGGTCCACCCCTCTGTCTGGAATGCCCAGATCACTACATGGTTGGTTCCTTATTATCATTCAGGCCTCTACTTAAATATCACCTCTTCATAGCAGCCTATGTTGACTTACAATCTAAAGTAGTCTCTGGAGGCAACTCTATCATACCGCCCTATACTAAGGTTCTACAGAGCCACTACCAAATATTTCTTGATGAAATCTTTCGTAGCTATATGCCTTGCTCTCCCAAAAGAATGTAAGCACCTTAGCACCTTTGAGACGGAGTCTGGCTCTGTCACTCAGGCTAGAATGCAATGTGGCAATCTCAGCTCACTGCAACCTTCGCCTCCCAGGTCCAAGCAATTCTCCTGCCTCAGCCTCCCAAGTAGCTGGGATTACAGGCGTGCACCACTACATCTGGCAAATTTTTGTATTTTTAGTAGAGATGGGGTTTCGCCATGTTGGTCAAGCTGGTCTTGAACTCCTGACCTCAAGCAATCCACCAGCCTCAGCCTCCCAAAGTGCTGAGATGACAGGAATGAACCACCACGCCCGCCGACCTTCCTATCTTATGCACTACTCCATGCCCAATAACCAGAGAGGTTCTAGGAACTTAATAAGCTCTCAGTAAACATTTGATAAATGAATGGATGAATGAAAATCCCACAGTCTTCCCTTACCAATCTACCCTACAAAGATAATTTTCCTTTACCAATGTGCAGCATTAATTTTAATGTCTTGCAACATCTCTTATATAGCTCATAGCTGCTTTAAATATTATTTAACATTGCATGACGTCGCCACCAACCACAAATACTAAATACGTATCTCCTAGAGTTGAATGAATAAGGGCAGACAACACACACACAAAAATGCTTTTATCAGAAAATTAATTAGCCCATTTACCTGAGTGCTCTACCTCAATGGGATCCTTGCATTTCTGGGTGTCATATTGTATAGCTGCCCAGATGATTAAAAATAAAACTATTTGTGATACATTCTCCGCAGAACATCCAGGTGGGTCCTAGGCAAAGTAGTATTACGTGCAAGTTGTTGTTGAAATGAAATAATTTGAACAAAAGACAGGGCCAGGAGCAGGGGCTCATGCCTATAATCCCAACACTTTGGGTGGCCAAGGTAGGGGGACTGCTTGAGGCCAGGAGTTCAAGACCAGCCTGAGCAACACAATGAGACCCCCATCTCCACACAAAAAAAATCAGTAATAAATAAACAAAAGACAGTCATGCAGGTATTTCACTTAATCTAAGATACAACTGGAGTAAAAGAGAAAGTGATAGATCTGATGTAGCTTGAGAAACCATTTAGAATTTTGTTTTTAGGGAGAAAGGCATTGCTTCTCTAAACGTTATCAGTTGCCTTTGTTAATAATTAGGGTCTGGTGTCCTGGTTACTGGTCACTAAAGGGAGGGTGTCTTTAAAAGCAATGAATATTTTAGGTATCATCACCTTGCTTTGCCACTGAAACAATCTGCTGAAGGGAGAGGGGCCTTTATTTTGTAACTCTATCTTCTAGAAAGCTGACCTTCCTAATGAGTTGGCCAGCTATCACCATTTACCACAGCACATACAATACTCAAGTTCAAAGTAGGTTCCATAAAAGTGGGAGCCACTCTTCAGTTTATAATCAGAGCCTATCTGATAAACAAAACAAGAATTCTTCATTGCCCATGCAGTAGCATGCGCGCATGCTGTAACAGCACTGCAGAAAAAGTAAAAATTATGTAGCACTTCCTGGCAGATGTGACATCTGATCTTTGGATTTGCACCATAAAACACCCTTAAAACAAGTAGAAATCTGGTGCAGTTTAACATCTGATCGTGTGTACTTGGTTGCCTATAAATAATGTAAAATGGTTTATGGACATCAAATTTAGAATTGTTTAAATCATCTCTGGAAAAAAAAAATACTATTTTATGGGCCAGAACACATGATCATCTTTCCAGAGGTAAGCAAACACTACTATTTTGAGATAACCCCTTATAGTTCAGTTTTTTTTTTAACCACTATTTCTTTTTTTAAAAAGTTTATTTATTTATTTATTTATTTATTTATTTTCATTTATTTATTTTCAGAGACAGGATCTCACTATGTTACCCAGGCTGGACTTGAACTCCTGACCTCAAGCGATCCTTCCACTTCAGTCTCCCAAGTAGTTGGGATTATGGACATGAGCCATCACAAATGCCACCGCCATTTCTTTTAACATTGTTCTGAAATGTATTATAATACATGAAATGCTCAGCTAATAACACATATTGTAAGCCATTAGAAAGCAGTATTTCTATGTTGCAATGTTCCTTATCCTGTCACATATATCCCCCCTCAAGCCATTCTTCTAATACTCACGTTCTGATCAATCAAATTATTAAACCGGTTCAATGGTAAACCTATACTTGCCTTCTGTTGTCGGAAAAAAGATAAATCTGCTACTGCATGGTTTTCATCGAAGTTTTTTACAATTTTAAAGACAAAAAAAGAAGATTAAAAGAAAAAACGACTATGCCAGGCACAGTGGCTCATGCCTGTAATCCCTGCACTTTGGCACTTTGGGAAGCTGAGGATGTGTGGGTGGATCATTCGAGGTCAGAAGTTCAAGAACAGCTTGGTCAACATGGTGAAACCCCATCTCTACTAAAATATAAAAATTAGCCGGGCATGATAGCACACAACTGTTGTCCCAGCTACTCGGGAAGCTGAGGCACGAGAATGGTTTGAACCTGGGGGGCAGAAGTTACAGTGAGCCAAGATCATGCCACTGCACTTCAGCCCGCATGCCAGAACAAAACTCCATCTCAAAAAAAAAGAAAAGAAGAAAAAATTACTAGGAGGATGTTAGAAATAAGTTTGGTTTTGACCCTGATAAAATAAACATCCTTTGAAGGGAAAAAAATACAGAATGATGATTCAAACATGAAGCAATTAAAAATTTTTTTGAAATCTTCCTTCCAGAAATAAAATCAGAAAAGAGACATCTTTTCATATATACCTTTAGAGTCAGTCATAACCTTTGGTATACACAGTGAAATGAAAAGCCTATTTGACCTCATTCTAAAGTTGCTTTGGGAAAACCTCCAGAGCCTGGTGTCTGGGACAGCACGGTGCCTTTAAATGGCCTCCTCTTCCCTGGCAGGACACACTGGACTCCACATAAAAGACACCTTCAACCGGCAGCCAAGTGTCTGCAGACTTCGTTTCCTGAACATCCCTTGCTCAGCATTCCTTGCTCTCTTCTGTGGACCTGCGGTGCCCTCTGAGAGCTCCATTTGTGGATTATTCGCTTATAACTTTGGCCTGATAAATAACCCAGTCTCTCTCAGATTCCTCCAAGCCATCCTTTTGTATAGCCTTCTTGGTTGAACACACTCCACTAACTGCCTCCAGGGTGAACTCTCTCTGCTCAACTAGTCTGAGAGACACCCTTTATATATTTCAGCCAAGGGTAAAACTGACCAGGCATATCCTGATCTCCCAGATGAGAACTGGTCAATGGAGACTCAAGGGAAAAGGGAAACTTGGAGTCTGTTTATGAATAAGGGGGCCAGGTGCAGAGGCTCACACCTGTACTTCTAGTACTTTGGGAGACCAAGGTGGGAGGATTGCTTGAGCTCAGGAGTTCAAGACCAGCCTGGGCAACAGAGTGAGACCCCATCTCTACTAAAAATAAAAAATTAAAAAAAAATTTGCCAGGCATGGTGGCGCATGCCTGTAGTGCCACCTATTTAGGATGCTGAGGCAGGAGGATTGCTTGAGCCTAAGAGATTGAGGCTGCAGTGAGCTATGATCACACCACTGCACTCTAGCCTGGGTGATGGAGTGAGACTCTGTCTCAAAAAGAAAGGAAAAACTGGACCAAATGGTATCCTGTTCTGTACCTTTTCCTAAAAACCTAGTAACAATTTAGTAAATCAGTCAATACTCGTGTTTTAATCTAGATGTCAAATTCAGTACGAACATAAGCAATAAAAATAAATTAACTCACTTTAATTTCCTGATTCAATAGTTAAAGGCTCTGGTTTCATGTTACTGAGTTATGCAACTAATAAAACAACAATATTAAAGGAAATTCTTAAAAAGAAAAAAAAAAGCATCCACAGTTCTACAACCATAAAACACCAATGTACCACATAAATAAGTACAATTATTATCTGTCAATTAAAACTATGTAACTATTTTTTAAAACATCAACTATTGATTTGGGGATATTCCTTTTCAGTCTTTTATCACATACGTATTCATCGTGAGACAAGATCTTTTCATAATTTGGTGCCTTTATGTACCTCTTTCCCACTTTTCATCACGTAAATTCCTGCACTCCTTTCCAAACCCAGCTCAAATATGATGCCTTCCCCAAATACCTGCAGGCAGAGCAGTTGCTGAGCTCTTAAGGTCTCACAGCAGTCTGTTCATAACTCTATTGCAGCAGTAACTCTGCTGTGGTAGAATTTATCTGTGTTCACGACTATTCTCTGACAAACTGTACACTTCATTAGAGTAAAAACCTTTCTTTATTCACCTTTATATCCCCAGGACCTGACATATTCGCTGCTGAGTCTATGTGCAAAGTTGGAATGAAACAATTATGATCGTGGTGAACATAAAATCTGGATTCAGCTTTAAGTTCATGTTATATCAAAAACATTATCTATTACCCACCTCCACCGACTGCTAGAAGGAAGAAGAAATTTGTTTGCATCACAGTCTCCCATAAGAGGTTACTAGGAAAATACAGAAGACTTGGACTTACATGAGGCTTTTAGTAGGCAGCATTAAATCCTTTGGTAACAAGTCAAGGTGTCAGTTAATTACACACACACGTGCACATATACATAATGATATGGTTTGGCTGTGCCCCACCCAAATCTCATCTTGAACTGTAATCCCCATAATGCCCAAATGTCATGGGAGGGACCAATGGGAGGGAACTGAATCATTGGGGTGGTTTCCCCCATGCTGTTCTTGCGATAGTGAGAGAGTTCTCAGGAGATCTGATGGTTTTATAAGCGTCTGGCACTTCCCCTGCTGGCATTAATTCTCTCTCCTGCCACCCTGTAAAGAGGTGCCTTCCAGCCATGATTGTAAGTTTCCTGAGGCCTCTCCAGCCATGCAGAACTGTGAGTCAATTAAAACTCTTTTCTTTATAAATTACCCAGTCTCGGGTAGCACATTTATAGCAGTGTGAGAATGGACTAATATCACACTGTCCAAATGTGAAGGGGCCTACAGCACGGTGCAGGGTGCAGATCCCACCAGCATGCTCTTACACTCAGAGATAAAACTATGTCCACTAGGACAAGTAATTCGGATGAATTAAGAAGCAGTATGTAGAGTTGAGAAATGACTGATTTAGGTGTTTAAAAAAAAAAAAAAACCTATGTTCAAGTTATTAGCTATATGATATTATTTGTCCATCAGCAAAATATTTTACACTCCACTGGATGCTGGACATTCAGCGATGAAAGATAGGGTCCCCCTCACAAAACTGCCAGTCTGACAGAAGAAACAGACAACAACAGGCAATCATAGTGCAGTATGGCTGGCACTAAGAAAGCACACTGGAGGGCCAGAGAAGCCTCCTGAAGGAAGTTAGGTCCTGAAAGAATTTAGCAAAGAAAAAAAGGCAACATGCAGGGGTAGGGACCTGTCTTTCCAGGCAGAGGGAATGACATGCATAAAGGCCCAGTGGCATATATAGAATAGGAATTCTGTCTAATCACCTTACACAGCAATTCTGAGGTTCAAATTGTAGGTTGATGTAGAAGGGTATATTCCTTTGCAAATGGTACTTATTCATAATACTTTAACATTAAAAACCAGTTTTGCAATTCTTCAATAATTCAGAGAATCAGAAAGTAGAGCTGAAGTAAAAAAAAAAAATAAGGTAGTTACTCTACTTCAGTGCTTCTCAGCCTTTTTTCCATATTGTCCCTGTATCCATTTACAAGGGCTGCCATAACAAAGTGCCACAGAATGGGTAGCTTCAACAAGAGAAATGTATTTTCTGAGTTCTGGAGGCCACAGTCTGAGATCAAGGTGCCAGCAGGGTTTCTTCTGCTAGGCGTGGCTCCCTTTACCTTCATGTGGTCTTTCCCTCTGTATGTGTCTGTGCCCAAATTTCCTCTTATACGGAAACAAGTTATATTGATTAGGGTCTGCCCATATGACCACATTTTATTTTAATGATTTCTTTAAAGGCCCTATCTCCAAATACAGTCGCATTCTGAGGTATTTGGGGTTACGATTTCAACATACAAATTTGAAGGAAAACATTCTCCCAGCCAAAGGAAGCTTTTTAGACCTTTTTTTTCCTAATTAGCTCCCTTCCCCATGAAGTTTAAATCTCTCTTTGGGGTTACAGTAAGTCTGATCACAGCCACATGAACATACAGAAACTCAGCAAAATGTGAATGGATAACTACAGTGGGTTTACCCATATGATGGAATATTATTCAGCCATTAAAAGGAATAAAGCACTAAAAAATGCTACAATGTAGGTGACACTTGGAAACACGCTAAGGGAAAGGAACCCGTGGACACAAAAGACCTCATTTTTAGATATTATACAATTCCATTTATATAAAATGTCCAGAATAGGCAAATTCCATAGAGATAGGAAGCAGATCAGTGGTTGCTAGGAGACTTGGTTGCCAGGGGCTTGGGGGAGGGAGTAACTGGGAGTGACTGCTAATGGTTTCTTTTTAGGGTGATGAAAATGGTCTAGAATTCACAATAAAAAATGATAAAAGGGATATTACCACTGATCCCACAGAAATACAAACTACCATCAGAGAATACTATAAACACCTCTACGCAAATAAACTAGAAAATCTGAAGAAATGGATAAATTCCTGGACACATACACCCTCCCAAGTCTAAACCAGGAAGAAGTCGAATCCCTAAATAGACCAATAACAAGTTCTGAAATTGCGTCAGTAATTGATAGCCTACCAACCAAAAAACAGCCCAGGACCAGACGGATTCACAGCCGAATTCTACCAGAGGTACAAAGAGGAGCTGGTACCATTTCTTCTAAAACTATTCCAAACAATAGAAAAAGAGGGAATCCTCCTTAACTCATTTTATGAGGCCAGCATCATCCTGATACCAAAACCTGGCAGAGACACAACAAAAAAAGAAAATTTCAGGCCAATATCCCTGATGAACATAGATGCGAAAATCCTCAATAAAATACTGGCAAACCAAATCCAGCAGCACATCAAAAAGCTTATCCACCACAATCAAGTCGGCTTCATCCCTGGGACGCAAAGCAGGTTTAACATATGCAAATCAATAAATGTAATCCATTACATAAGCAGAACCTATGACAAAAACCACACGATTATCTCAACAGATGCAGAAAAGGCCTTCGATAAAATTCAACACCCCTTCATGCTAAAAACTCTCAATAAACTAGGTATTGATGGAACGTATCTCAAAATAGTAAGAGTTATTTATGACAAACCCACAACCAATATCATACTGAATGGCCGAAAACTGGAACCATTCCCTTTGAAAACTGGCACAAGACAAGGATGCCCTCTCTCACCACTCCTATTCAACATAGTATTGGAAGTTCTGGCCAGGGAAATCAGGCAAGAGAAAGAAATAATGGGTATTCAAATAGGAAGAGAGAAAGTCAAATTGTCTCTGTTTGCAGATGACATGATTGTGTATTTAGAAAACACCATTGTCTCAGTCCCAAAACTCCTTAAGCTCACAAGCAACTTCAGCAAAGTATCGTGATACAAAATCAATGAAAAAAAATCACAAGCATTCCTATACACCAATAACAGATAAACAAAGAGCCAAATTATGAGTGAACTCCCATTCACAACTGCTACAAAGAGAATAAAATACCTAGGAATACAACTTACAAGGGACATGAAGGACCTCTTCAAGGAGAACTACAAATCACCGTTCAAGGAAATAAGGGGCCCCAAACAAATGGAAAAGCATTCGATGCTCATGGATAGGAAGAATCAATACTGTGAAAATGGTCATACTGCCCAAAGTAATTTATAGATTCAATGCTATCGTCATCAAGCTACCATTGACTTTCTTCACATAATTAGAAAAAATGACTTTAAATTTCATATGGAACCCAAAAAGAGCTAGTATAGCCAAGACAATCCTAGGCAAAAAGAATAAAGCTGGAGGCATCATGCTATCTGACTTCAAATTATACTACAAGGCTACGGTAACCAAAACAGCATGGTACTGGTACCAAAACAGATATACAGACGAATGGAACAGAGCAGAGGCCTCAGAAATAACAGCAAACATCTACAACCATCTGATCTTTGGCAAACCTGACAAAAACAAGCAATGGGGAAAGGATTCCCTATTTAATACATGGTGTTGGGAAAACTGGCTAGCCATATGCAGAAAACTGAAATTGGACCCCTTCCTTACACCTTATACAAAAATTAAC
Organism: Mandrillus leucophaeus; assembly: GCF_000951045.1. Taxonomy (NCBI): domain Eukaryota; kingdom Metazoa; phylum Chordata; class Mammalia; order Primates; family Cercopithecidae; genus Mandrillus; species Mandrillus leucophaeus. The sequence continues at coordinate 2,381,831 of NW_012104388.1, read as the reverse complement.
TTAAGATGGATTAAAGACTTAAATGTAAGACCTAAAATCATAAAAACCCTAGAAGGAAATAGGCAATACCATTCAGGACATAGGCATGGGCAAAGGCTTCATGATTAAAACACCAAGCAATGGCAACAAAAGCCAAAATAGACAAATGGGATCTAATTAAACTAAAGAGCTTCTGCACAACAAAAGAAACTATAATCAGAGTGAACAGGCAATGTATAGGATGGGAGAAAATTTTTGCAATCTATCCATCTGACAAAAGGCTAATATCCAGAATCTACAAGGAACGTAAACAAATTTACAAGAAAAAAACAACTCCATCAAAAAGTGGGCAAAGGATATGAATAAGGACTCTCCATTTCCTTATCTGCACAATGAAAATTTAGGACTAGAAAGTAGCTATTAACTGGTAATAATTACAGAAGTTGCTCACCCATTATATGAATAGACACGTTTCAAAAGAAGACATTTATGCAGCCAACAAACTTATGACAAAAAGCTCATCATCATTCATCATTGGTCATTAGAGAAACGCAAATCAAAAACCAAAACGAGATACCATTTCACACCAGTTAGAATGGTGACCGTTAAAAAGACAGGAAACAACAGATGCTGGAGAGGAATGTGTGGAGAAATGGAAACGCTTTTACACTGTTGGTGGGAGTGTAAACTAGTTCAACCATTGTGGAAGACAGTGTGGCAATTCCTCAAGGATTTAGAACTAAAAATACCATTTCACCCAGCAATCCCATTGCTGGGTATATACCCAAAGGATTATAAATAATTATACTATAAAGACACACGCAAACATATGTTTATTACAGCACTATTCAAAATAGCAAAGACTTGGAACCAACCCAAATGCCCATCAGTGACAGACTGGATAAAGAAAATGTGGCACACATACACCATGGAATACTATGCAGCCATAAAAAAGAATGAGTTCATGTCCTTTGCAGGGACATGGATGAATATGGAAACCATCATTCTCAGCAAACTAACACAAGAACAGAAAACCAAACACCACATGTTCTCACTCATAAACGGGAATTGAACAATGAGAACATATGCGTACAGGGAGGTGAACATCACACACTGGGGCCTGTCAGGGGGTGGGGAAACAAGGGGAGGAAGAGCATTAGGAGAAATACGTAATATAGATGACCGGTTGATGGGTGCAGCAAACCACCATGGCGCATGTATACCTATGTAACAAACCTAGATGCTCTGCACATGTATCTCAGAACTTAAAGCATAATTTAAAAAAAAAAAGAAAGAAAGAAAATGGTCTAGAATTAGAGAGTGGTGATGGCTGCACAACTCTGTGAATATACTAAAAACCACTGCATTGTGCACAGTACAGGGTGAATTTTATGGTGTGTGAATTGTATCTCAACAAGGCTGCGTTTTTGAAAGAATTAAAGTAGAAGATACGTGATGGAATTAAAGCAAATTTTTGTCTCTGTTCTTGTTCATTACCAGACATGAAGCAATCCTGACAAAGCGAATCAGTCCTCTTTGCCATAAACCATCTTTTACTAGTGCATTCACTCAGTTTTAATGAACACCTTTACAGCACACAAGGTAGAAAGCCTTAGGTAAAAAGAATTTATGAGAGTATAAGGATAAACAGAAGCATAATTTATGTTTCTTATATTATGAACCTTAGCTAGAGTTCACATTTTACCTGGGCCCAAATGTCCCAATTCTGAAACTTTTATAGGTATAAAAGAGATTGACCAGGCACAGTGGCTCACGCCTGTAATCTCAGTACTTTGGGAGGCCGAGGTGGGCAGATAACCTGAGGTTGGGAATTTGAGACCAGCCTGGCCAGCATGGTGAAACCCTGTCTCTACTAAAAATACCAAAAATTAGCCGGACGTGGTGGCACATATGTGTAATACCAGCTACTTAGGAGGCTGACGCAGGAGAATTGCTTGAACCTGGGAAGCAAAGGTCGCAGTGAGCTGAGATCGCACCACTGCACTCCAGCCTGGGCATCAGAGTGAGACTCCATCTCCAAAAAAAAAAAAAAAAAAGAAAGAAAGAAATACAACCTGTGCTCACAGTAATTGCTAACATCACAACATATTAAGGTAGAGGATACATACCCCAGGTCTCCCATTGACAAGGCAAATACAATTTTAGACAGATAAAGCCAAGATAAAAACAAGAAGAATGATCATCCATTACTTTCACCACAGGAAACTGATGCTTTTCTGCCCATGAAGTAAGAAAGTGTCTATCTGAAAAGATACTGGTTACCGCAGGTACACTTCACTGTCACCAGTGTCTTTTTTGCAAGAGATCAATTTGCTCTTTTCCTGGGTCATCTTAAGTTTATCCTAGTGCAAAAATTTTAGGAGAATAAGTCTTACCAAAAGTAAGTTATTTGATTCTTAGAAGTTGTCAGTACAAATGGGGCTATTATGTCATCTATTTTATTTCAGATAACATGAGGAGAATCCAACTTTAAAAGGCTTCTTTTTACGGCAAGGTAGTCAATGATAACAAAATGTCAAAGAGGCCATGCTAGACACACACACAACCTCTATCATCAGGGTTTTACCAGGGCAGCTGCTAGGCAAAAAAGACAGTTCTCTGCCTCTCCTCCTGAGAACCTAAAAAGGTATATCTGCCTGTGGGGACACACACACACACACACACACAGCATAGCCCCTGGCATTCCTACAGTATTTATCCAGCAGACTCTTTCTACACAAGGAAAAGTCGCAGAAACGGCAGGGGGGCTGGAAGTTCAAAGTATTTGACCCCCCATCACAACCCCAAGCAGAGTAGCTGTAGCACCCAGTGTCCTGGGAATCATGCTAGAGAATTTCAAAGAGGAAGAGAGCTGTGTAGACAAGTCAGGAAGGAATTCTCAGGTGGTGCTAGAGCTGTTAAAATGGGCAAGGACTCAGATAGGGAGAGAGGAAGTGGAAGGAGTGTAGGCAAAGCTGGCCACCCTGAGCAGAGGTCACACCTGAGAGTGCTGGGTGAAAAGCACGGACCAGAAATGCACTGTGAACCAAGTAAAGAAGGCCTTAAGTGCCAAGCTAAGGACTTTGCTGATTTTTCTTTCTTTTTGTGTAGCTGAAGGGAATCACCATTGGCTCCAAAACATCTGACTCTCCTTTTCCTTATCTGCACAATGAAAATTTAGGATTAGAAAATAGCTGTTAACCAATAATAATTACAGAAGTTGCTCACTCATTATATGCAGAGCTGTAGGCTAAGCTTGTAGAAACATTATCACATTTAATTAAGCCCCTTCTAGTTCCGACCTGCTATGACTGTTTGAAAGAGTCCATCTCTCTAATTGATTCTCATTCCTCCTTTGATCTGGTATAGTCTCTTTTTTGGAGCACGGAAAGAGAAAGACTGAGACAGCTTCTTTGCTGCTCCAGGACTATTCTGGCAGCTTTCTATTGCTCATTCTTGAACAGGACAAAGGGTCCTCCCTATGCTTTCTTCTTTCCCTGATATATAATGTTCCCTGGGGGGAAGTCATCTGAGGCTAGTTTAGAACAAAAGCTAACTGAGTGCCTTAAAAGTAGGAGCTCTCTAAACCCACACCTAATTTTTCTCCTTGATACTCAGAAAGGGAGAAAGATTCAGTGCTCTCTGCCAGACATCTGCCAGGATGAGTTCACGAGCTGGTCTTCCCTTATCACTGGCCCAATCTCTGCAGACAGGAGAGTCCCGGGACTGGCTCCATAAATTTATTCTCTTCTCTAGACACTGTCCCTGAGGATTTCAGCTGTTCTCACTGCTTTAAACACCATCTCTAAACTAAAGACTCTCAACTTTGTATCCCCGGCCGAGATCTTTTCCATGAAATCCAAGCCCACTTGTCATTTCAACATCGACACGCCAATGTCTAACAGGTATCTGTATTAGTGTCCTAGGGCTGCAATAACACGTGACCACAAACTGGGTGGTTTAAACAACACAAGCTTATTCTCTCACAGTTCTGGAGGCCAAAAGTCTGAAATCAAGATGTCAATGGGGCCACGCTTCCTCCAAAGGCTCTAGGGGAGGACCCTTCCTTGCCTCTTCCACATCCCGTGGCTCCTGGCATTCCTTGGCTTATGGCAGCATCACTCCAATCCCTGCCTCTGTCTCCACACAGCCTTCTCCCTTCTCTGTCTCTGTGTCCTATTCTCCTTTTACAGGGACACCAGTCACTGGATTTAGGACTCACCATAAATCCAGGATGATTCTATCCCAAGATTTTTAACCAATTATATCTGCAAAGACCTTACCTCCAAATATGGCCATATTCTAAAGTTCCAAGTGGACATGAGTCTCAGGGAGCAGGGGAGAGTCACTATTCAGCCCACCACGGCACTTAAACTGTCCAAAATCAAACTCCAGATCTTTATGCACAAAATCCATACCCCACTGTAGTCCTACCACCACAGTCAGGGCAAAAACCTTAGCATCATCTTTGATTCCTCATTCTCTCACACCCCACGTCCAAACTGCAAGTAAATCCTATTGGTTCTAACTCCAAAATATGTTCAGAATCTGAACCTTCTCCATCACTATTGCTCTGGTCCAAGCTGCCAGTATCCTTCTAAGTAAACGGTCTCCCTGCTCTTATGCTCCTTCCCCTAAAGTCCATTTTCAATACTAGACAGATCCTTGGAAAGTATGTCAGATCATGTCACTCTGTGCTTAAAATCCTCCAAAGTCTGCCTGTCTCATCTGGAGTAAAAGCCAAAGTCCTTCTGATGGCCCTCCAGGCCCTATAGAGTCTGATCCCGGTTTCCTCAGACCTCCTCTCCCGCTGTCCCCACCATTCCCTCCCCTCAGGCCACAGCGGCTCCCTGTTGTTGCCTAGATCTGGCAGGTAGGCTTGGCCTTGGCCCGTTACACTTGCCGTTCCTTCCCTCTGAAATGCCTTTTCCCCAGATCACCACAGGACTTCTCGCTCTTCTACTGCCTGCAGCGCTTTGTTCGAATGTCAGCTTCTCAGAGACGCTGTTCCTGACCATACTATCCAAAGCCACCACCACCACCATCTTCCCAACCTCCTATGCCTGATCCTTCTTCCCTGCCTTTCTTTCCCCAACTCTGGGCCATGACCTAAAATAAGATCTCTCTTATCCATTTGCTGCCTGCAACCTCACATACACACTGGAATGTGAGGTCCATGAGGGCAAGGACATCTCCAGGATCTAAAATGACCTCTGGCCACAGAGTAAACACTCACTAAATATTTTTGAATGAATGAGAGAATGCAATGCAACCATTTGGTCTGAAAAATGAAGTAGACGGCCGGGCATGGTGGCTCACACCAGTAATCCCAGCACTTTGGGGGGCCGAGGTAGGTGGATCACCTGAGGTGAGGGGTTCGAAACCAGCCTGGCCAACATGGTGAAACCCCATCTCCACTAAAAATACAAAAATTAGCTGGACATGGTGTTGCGCTCCTGTAATCCCAGCTACCCAGGAGGCTAAGGCAGGAGAATCGCTTGAACCCGGGAGGTGGAGGTTGCAGTAAGCCAAGACCATGCCACTGCACTCCAGCCTGGGTGACAGAGCAAAAAAAAAAAAAAAAAATGAAGTGGAGAAAACTAAACTTGTCATGCAAATGAAGCGCAGAACCAAGACCTGTTTTTCTGTTAGCTGATAAATGCTAATTAAATACATGGATCCATGCTAATAACAGGCTATCCCTCCCAGGCAAAGAATTAGATTTTTAAGAGGAACCCTTTACAGACAGGTATCCAGATCCAAAGAAGTGAACAAATGATGGAAATTTAAATATTATGCAGCATGTTTTGGGGCAGGCCAAAATCTTCAGCACAAAGTCACACTAGCTGCCCCCAAGAGCTCCTTGTCTGTGATACTCAGCCTTTCTCACCTTCCCCATCTCTAATAAATCCTCTTCTCCTTCTTCCGGATTTTCTATGGAGAAGAATCATATATCTTAGTTTTGTCTTAATTTTTTTTGTCTTCTGGATTCCCATTTTCTATTCCTAATATTCTATAAGAAACAGAGGCTCCTAGATGAAGACTTCAATTCTTTTCTGAAAATGCAAAAGGCTCTTGTATAATCTTGGGACCTAGGCAAGCCCTGTTCTATTTTGCAACTTTCCCTCTGAACCATCTTGGCTAATTCTTTAAATTAAGAATTAATTAATTAACTTAAATGCATCTGGCTCTGATCTTTACTCTCCATTATCTTAAGCCATTTACTTTTCCCTATTTTCTCCTATCACCATCTTCCTTCCTCTTCTAGGCTGTTTTTCAGTCACATATAATACCCACCTACCCTGTGCGCATGCATTCATTCATTCATTATTTCCTGCAGGATTCAGCATGCTATTTATATGGCCTTTTCCATGTGCATAGCACTGAGACAGGCCTTCCCTGTACTTTGTGTGCTGCCTGTGTGGTGTGGTGGGGAGAGCTAAAGGGTTCCAGGCAGACATATAGGGCCAGAGCAGAACAATCCTGTTTACTAGGGAGTGTCACCACCACTATTCTCCACCTGCCACCTGCCTCTCTTCCCCATATGACAGAATGAGGACTGCAATTACAGTTTTATTTATTTATTTAATTCATGTATATGTTTATTTAGCTATTTCTGAGACAGGGGCTTGCTCTGTTGCCCAAGCTGGAGTGCAGTGGCACGAACATAGCTCACAGTAGCCTCCAACTCCTGGACTCAAGTGATCCTCCAACCGCAGCCTCTCAAAGTGCTTGGATTACAGCCATGAGCCACCACACCTGTGATTTTAGATAAGCTTCTGACCACAAGCTATGATGAAAAACTCCTCGTGTAGAATGCTGAGTTTTGATGTACTTAGGAAAGCTCCAAAAAACCCTTAAAGAGAGAAGTAATAATACAGTTGTGAGATTTCTTATCTCTTGCTGGGGTATTCAAAACTAACCAACTGCAGTGGCTGCCTTGGGGTGTTACGGAGAGCCACAGCCTCTGCCCTGCAATGTAGAGCATCCGGGGAGCATCCTCAGAACTAGCTGACTGAAGCACTGTTCATAACTGATAAAAGGCAGAAACAACCCAAATGTCCATCATCAGATGAATATGGATAAATAAAATGTGATGTATCCATACAATAGAATATTATTTAGCCATGAAAAAGGAATAAAGTTCTGATACATGCTACTACGTGAATGAACCCTGAAAAGATGATGCTATATGAAATCAGTCAGATACAAAAGGACACATATTGAATGACCCCATCTACATGAGGGAACCAAGAATAGGCAAATTCACAGACACAGAAAGTAGAATAGAGACTGCCAGGGGCTGAGGGGAGGGGATGATAGGTAAACCCACTGTTCCCATTGTTTAACAGGTATAGAGTTTCAGTTCGGGATAATGAACAAGTTCAAGGGATGGGCAGTGATGATGGTTAGACAACACTGAATATACTTAATCCCACTGAATAGTACACTTAAAAATGGGTAAAATAGTAGTTTATGGCACGTGTATTGTACCACAATTAAAAATAACAATAGCAACAACAACAACAACAAAAAAACAGTTGGCCATGAGTCCAGCAAGTGAACCAAGACAGTGAGTGCACACTTAGCTGAAGCTGAACTGCTCTACACTGTACCTCACTGGAGGTTGCAGATACTACCAAGGAGTCAGGGCAAGGAGTCAGTTCCTGCATGACACAAGGAAAAGGCTGAGGTACTTTTCCCAGAAGCCTCGCCCCACAAACAAGTAACTACAGAGGGCAGGTGGTGAATCTTGGAAAGTAACAGTCCCTGTGTGATCATAAAGACTCATGGTGCTGGGCGCAGTGGCTCATGCCTGTACTCTCAGCACTTTGGGAGTGAGGGAGGTGGATCACCTGAGGTGAGGATTTTGAGACCAGCCTGACCAATGTGGTGAAACCCCATCTCTACTAAAAATACAAAAATTAGCCAGGCATGGTAGCACGAGCCTATAGTCCCAGCTACTTCGGAGGCTGAGACAGGAGAATTGCTTGAACCTGGGAGGCAGAGGTTGCAGTGAGCTGAGATCATGTCGCTGCACTCCAGCCTGGGTGACAGAGCAAGACTCCATTTCAAAAAAAAAAAAAAAGACTGATTGATGTCCAGAATACATAAAGAATTCCTACAACTCGATGACAAATAAACAACCCCATTCAAAAATGGGCGAAGGACTTGAACAGACGTTTCTCCTATGAAGCTATACTTATCGCCAATAAGCACACATCATTAGCCATCAGGGAGCTGCAAATCAAAACCAAACTGAGACACCACTTCACATCCATTAGGATGGCTATTATCAAAAGGCAGGAAACAAGAATTGGTGAGGATATAGAGAAATTGAAATGCTGTGTGTACATTGCTGTTGGGAAGGTAAAATGGTGCAGTTGCTGCACCATTTGAGGACACTTTAGTGGATCCTCAAAATGTAAAAATTACAATTACAATTACAATTTGATTACAATTTGATTACAAATAAAATTACAATTTGATCCAGCAATTCCATTCCTTCATATATATCCAAAAGGAGAGAAAGCAGAACTCAGATATCTGTACACCAATGTTCACAGCAGCATTACTCAGAGTAGCCCAAAGGTGGAAACAACCCAAATATTTATCAACAGAAAATTTCATTTTTTTAAGAAAGTCATACAATGGAATCTGATGCTACAACATGGATGAACCTTAAAAACATGTGACCTGAAATGAGACACACATTCTATGATCCCACTTATGTGAGATCCCAGTTATGTAACAGGCAAATCCATAGAGACAGAAAATAGAACAGAGGTTACCAGGGGCTGCCCCTGGTAAGCAATGAGGAGTTGTTGTTTAATGGGTTCAGAATTTCTATTTGAGATGATGAAAAAGTTCTGGAAATGGACAGTGGTGATGCCTGCTTGACACTGTGAATATACTTAATGCCAATGAACTGTCCACTTAAAAATGTTTAAGGTGGTAATTTCTGTTATATATATTTTATCACAATAACAAATTTTTTTGGCTGGGCACAGTGGTTCACACCTGTGATCCCAGCTACTTGAGAGGCTGAGGCAGAAGAATCACTTGAGCCCAGGAGGTCCAGGCTGTAGTGAGCCATGATCGCACCACTGCACACCAGCCTGGGCAACAGAGTATGACCTTGTCTCAAAAAAAAAAAAAAAAATTAACATTTGAAGGAAAAAAACAAGAATACTAGAAATGTAGATCTAATAAACAAGCCCAATATGACCTGTTAGCACAGTATCCAAACAGAACTTCTTTTCATCTTTCCTTCTTCCCTTCCTTCCTTCCTTTCCTTTCTTCCTCCCTTCTTTGCTTAAGTTCTATATAAAATAACCAAACTTTCTGAGGAAGACAGATGCCTGAGGGAATTATGATGAGAATTTAATTTTAAAAAGATAAATCACATTACGACAGGGACTGGCAGAGTGAGGTAATCTACAGCAGGGACTGTAAACAACAGCAGGCTGAACCAAAGACCCAGGAGGTGTTTCTATCTTCAGCAAAAGGGAAAATGAAGAAAGAACAGAAATACATTTGCAAGCCCCAAATTTGTAAGGCATTCGGTTCTATAAAAATTCCTTGCAACCATCTTCAAGGAGAAGATGAATTAAATAATTCAGGCACAGCTAGTTTCACTGTGAACTCCCATCCAAGGAAACAAAGCAACATAACCTGGATTCCATGTCAGCAGAAGGTCAGAGATCACATCTTATGTTAGCTCAGAAACTACAGTCTACCACTATAGCTTCCCAACACTGTGAACAGAATTTGTAGGAAATCCATTTAAAATTCCACGTGAATAATCCTCAATGAAAGGTAAATCCAGTTTGCTCAACCTGGTATCTCACATAAAGAAAAAGCCGGTTTTAAGCATACCTTTCTACTGCTGATTACTGCTGAACCATTTTGTATCACCAAGAAAAAGGTTTAGGGCCAAGGATGAATGTTCACATGGCTCAGCCTTCCACTTGATTCAACAAGAATCATCTATAAACCAAACTCTAAGACCTCAGGATAGACCCGGCTAATTAGTGATTCTTCTTAAAAAAATCATAATGACACTGTTATGATTATAAGAGGCAGAATGGTCTCCTAAGATGCATTCCAACTGTAATTAAAACAGGGCTGTCCCAGAGCTCCCATTTAATTTTAATTTATATTAAAATAACTTAGAAGAGCTACTTAATATATTGAACAACTGCCTTAAATCTGGTTGCTTAAATGTCAGCATCTTCCTCCTTCCACAAGCCTCAAAATTTGGGATGAATAATGTGCTGAGAAAAAAGAAGTAGGATCCAAATTACCAACACAAGTGGTATTTTTTTCATGACATTGAAGAAACTGTTTTTTAAAATGAGATGATGCTGTACTTAAGCTATTTGAAAGATGGAAGTGCAAAAAACATTCTGCCCGTCAGCAACCATGTTGGTGGAACTAATCCAAACTCTGACAACTACATCTATTTGAAAACTGATTTTAATCAATGTTGAAGAGACTGAATTCCCATAACTTTTCACTTAATTAGACCTACAATGCTGGATCTGGAAGAGATTCCAAATATTCTTGTGGCATCTATTCTATTCAAAGCACTCTGGGCTACTCTATCTAGAAACAGCACTACTTTTTACTCCATTCACCTGGCTTTACTTTCTTTATAGCACTTACCACAATCTGATGGTATATTATATACTTATGTATACATACACAATTTGCCACTGTTTATTATCTCTCCCTCCCACCAGAATGTCATCCCCACGGTGCAGGGATCCTGTCTGTATCCCAATACCCACAACAGTGACTTACACAGAGTAACGTGGAAATTATTGTTATCTGTTTACTAGCCAACTAGATAATACTTGCCCCACTCTTTCACCTAATACATGAGATATTTGGGCCAGGCATAGTAGTGCTCATGTCTATAATCCCAGCAGTTTGGGAGGCCAAGGCAGGTGGATCACTTGAGGCCAGGAGTTCAAGACTATCTTAGGCAACATGGCAAGACCCCATGTCTACAAAAAAATTACAAAAACTAGCGGGCATGGTGGTGAGTGCCTATAGTCCCAGCTACTTGGGAGGCTGAGGTAGGAGGATCCCTTGAGCCCAGGAGGTCGAGGCTGCTGTGCGCCATGATTGCGCCACTGTACTCCAGCCTGGGTGACAGAGCAAGACCTTGCCTCAAAAGAGAGAGAGAGAGAGAGAGAGAGAGAGAGAT
>NW_012104388.1:2367710-2369624 GCF_000951045.1 Mandrillus leucophaeus | reverse complement strand
AGCCTGGCCAACATGGCAAAATTCCTTCTCTCCTAAAAATACAAAAATTAGCCAGGTGTGGTGGCACATGCCTATAATCCCAGCTACTCGAGCAGCTGAGGCACAAGAATCGCTTGAACCTGGGAGGTGGAGGTTGCAGTAAACTGAGATCATGCCACTGCATTCAAGCCTGGGTGACAGAGTGAGACCCTGTCTCAAAAAAGAAAAAAAAGAAAGCACAACAAAATACTTTGGGCCGAGACCTACCATTGTCACATTCAAGCAATCTGTACTTCTCCAACTCCTGTTCTTGTCATACTACGCCCATGGCACCCAATACATGGTATATGTTCAGTACAGGTTTGTTGACATGAGAGAAAATAGGTTTATCATGCCTGGCTGAGTGGGATGTGGATGGACATGGAAATTTTCTTTTCTTTTTTTGAGACAAGGTATCATTCTGTCACCCAGGCTGGAGTTCAGTGGCATAGTCTCGGCTCACTGTAGCCTCAACCCTCCAGACTAGCTGGGACCACAGATACACACCACCATGCCCAGCCAATTTGTGTGTGGGGGGGAGGGGGGCGGGGGGTGTTTGTTTTTTGTTGGTTGGTTGGTTTGTTTGTCTGTTTTATAGAGGTGGGGTTTGGTCTTGTTGCCTACGCTGGTCTCAAACTCCCAGGCTCAAGTGATCCACCCACCTCAGCCTCCTGAGTAGCTGGGACTACGGACAGGCACCACCAAGCCTCACTGGAAATCTTCATTAAACTTCAAAACAAAGGACACAGTTACTTATTTTGCCTGCTTGAAGGTAACAATTCAGAGATTGCTGTCTTGCTTTATTTGTCTATATCCAAGATCAACCGGGGTTGTTTGTAACAGACAAAAAAAAGAAAAATGATAATCTGTAAATATTTTTATAAACCAACATTCCACCAACCTTCACAATGTACAGTGGCCCTTCTAAATGGACAAATTCATAAAGGTTAATATCTAGTATGGATTATGAAATTAATTGAAGTGTCAGAGGTTCCCTGACAAAACTGTTGTTCACTAGTTGTCACTGGGCCACTGATAACAAATTAAGTGACTTGGGACTCTGCATGGGCCAAAAAGAAAGTCTAGAGCAGAAGCTGCATAAAGTAAACATCTTTAAGATGCTAATCACTACAGTCACATGTGAGCTGCCTATGTTGATTAGGAAATAAAAATCTCAACTAAAAATAGCAGACAAAATATTTTGATCATGAAGTTCTCCTCCTCTTTATCTTGCTAGTTAAAGACCATTATGCTCACAAAACTGACAGGAAGCCTACATTCTGAGGTCATGGCTTTTGTACCAGCCAACCCTGTTATTCTTTCCAGATTGGAATGTCAGGAGCATCTGTGGTTAAGAAACAAGTCACTCATGGTTCATATGCTTTCTTCAGAACACACACAAACAACCTCCCTTCATCTCAGCTCTCCTCCTTTCAGAAATGATTCAGCCTGAAAGCATTACTGCTTTGTCCATCAAGGCTATCTCAAAACTATCTGAGGCCAGGTGCGGTGGCTCACACCTGTAATCCCAGCACTCTGGGAGGCCAAGGAGGGGGAATGGCTTGAGCGCAAGAGTTCGAGACCAGCCTGGCCAACATGATGAAACCCCATCTCTACTGAAAATACAAAAATTAGCCAGGCGTGTAATCCCAGGTACTCAGGAGGGTGAGGCAGAAGAATTGCTTGAACCTGGGAGGTGGAGGCTGCAGTGAGCCGAGATGGTGCCACTGCACCCCGGCACTGTGGTTCATGCCTGTAATCCTAGCACTTTGGGAGGCACAGGTGAGTGGATCACTTGATGTCAGGAGTTCAAGACCAGCTTGGCAAACATGGTGAAACCCCATCTCTATTAAAAATACAAAAAATGAGCCGGGTGTGGTGGCGCACACCTGTAAT
>NW_012104388.1:2363138-2364520 GCF_000951045.1 Mandrillus leucophaeus | reverse complement strand
AGAGAGAGAGAGAGAGAGAGAGAGAGAGAGATTTGATGCTCAGAAAAGTGAAGAAAAAGCCGGGCCTTAGAGCCAGGTCTCTTAACTCCTAGTCACCCTTCAAAGTCAATGTGATTATGCTGCTCCCTGCTCTGACAGCTCTCCATTACCCAAGTGTCAGTACTGGTCTTAGTTTATACAGGCTGCTGTAACAAAATATCATTGACTGGGTGGCTTATAAACAACAGAAATCTACTTCTCACAGTTCTGGAGGCTGGGAAGTCCAAGATCAAGGAGCTGGCAGATTTGACATCCGGTGAAGGTCCATTTCCTGGCTTACAGATGGTATAGTCTTGCTGTGTCCCACATGGTTGAACAGGTGAGGGAGCTCTCTCTGGTCTCTTTTATAAGGGCACTTATCCTGTTCATCAGGATTCCACCCTCACAACCATTATAATCACCTCCCAAATGCCCCACTTCCTAATACCATCACCTTGGGGCTTAGGATCTCAACATATGAATTTTGGGGAGACAAAAACATTCCGTCCATTGCAGCACTCTTCTGTCTTTTCAATCTCTCCAAATTGTTCCTGGCCCACTTTTCTAGTCTTGTCTCCTGCCCCTCCCCTCCATGCCTGACGTTCCTGCCACCTCACTACACCAGAGCTACCATGCTTCCCAAATTTTTGCTCACTCTGCCCCTACCTTTGGCATACCTCTCCACCCCGTCTCCATCTGTACATTTCTACTCCTTCTCCAAGGCCCAGCTCAAATATCACTTCCCCTGTGAGCTTCCTCCCGATCTTCCCCTATTCTGCCCTATCACCAGTACTCACTGCCTCCCTGTGCTCTCACAGCACTTTGTTCACTGCAGTCCACTTGAAATTCAGCCCTTTCTTCTTTACTAGATGGACTATGAGTTCTTTATTTTTACATTCTCTAGCAACTCCACAGTACCTGGCATCAACAGCTGGAGTAGGGAGGCGAGAAGGAAACAGGACACGCGCCACTCCTCCACGTTCAGTACGACTCCCAACGTCCTAACTGACTGCCCCAGTAACCCAAAGGAACGAAATCTGATACTGTTAGAAAGGGGATATGTCATTAAACACGGCAGCCCATGAAATCAGCTAGCAAATTCTGAAAAAGCACACTCATAATGTATTTGTTCGGCAACTATGCAAGAATGCCGTATTTTCTTTTTTCAAGTTAGAAGTTACAGGCCAGGTGCAGTGGCTCACACCTGTAATCCCAGCACTTTGGGAGGCCGAGGCAGGCGGATCACTTGAGACCAAGAGTTCAAGACCAGCCTGGCCAACATGGCAAAATTCCTTCTCTCCTAAAAATACAAAAATTAGCCAGGTGTGGTGGCACATGCCTATAATCCCAGCTACTCGAGCAGC
>NW_012104388.1:2353109-2361172 GCF_000951045.1 Mandrillus leucophaeus | reverse complement strand
AAAAAAACCTATCTGAAATGCTCTTGGTAATAAGAAGTACATGAAAGTGTTGACTTATATGAGCACCATATCTTATTTACCCCTGTCACAACTGTTAATGTCTAATATTTTAATGCAAGACCTCTGACCTACAGAGGAAGGTAAAACTAAGCCTAAACGTCAACATTATAAATAAACAAAGCCCTCCACCCTGTGTATGTGTGTACACACACAACTGGCACAGGGAATATACACATACACACACACAACTAGTAAACACCTAACAGGCAATGGCTTAGGCACATATCTTGCAACATACAACTGCCATGCACTAAATGGTCCTCTTGTGGTTCAGAGTTCCATTCTTCCTGAGCCCCTAACCTATTAGCAGGGAGAGACTACAGGCAATGGAAAGAATTCAGCTCAGTTACTTCACCTCTGAGCCTTAGCCTTCTCATCAGTAAAATGAGGGTGGGACTAGACCAGCACTGCCCAACAGAAACATAATGCAAGCCACAAATGTCAGCCAAATATGTAATTTTAAATTTCTCAGTAGATAATATTTTAAAAGTAAAAAATGGTAAAATTAATTTTAACAATATTTTATTCAATCCAACATAGTCAAAGCTATTACTTCAACATGGGATCAACATTAAAAAACTATTAATGCCATATTTTGCATTCTCTTTTCACACCAAATGTTTCAAATCCAGTACATTGTTTTTTTAAAAAAGAAAATAGAGACGAAGTTTTACCTTGTTGCCCAGGCTGGTCTCCAATTCCTGGGCTCAAGGGATCCACCTGCCTCAGCCTCCTAAAGTGTTGGGATTATAGGCATGAGCTACGGGGCCCAGCACTATTTTTTATTTTATTTTATTATTTTATTTTGGAGACAGGCTCACTGTAGCCTCAACCTCCTAAGCTCAAGCAATCCTCCCATCTCAGCCCCAAGTAACTGGGACCACAGACACGCATCGCCATATCCAGTTAACTTCGGTTTTTCAGGGGGAGGGTTTTTTGTTTTTTTTTTTTGATAGAGACAGGGTTTTGCCATGTTGCCCAGCTGGTCTAGAATTCCTGGCCTTGGCCTCCCAAAGGCTGAGATTACAGGTGTGAGCCACAGCGCTGGCCCTAGTATGTATTTAAATTGACAGCACATCTCCATTCAGACTAGCCACACGGGACCAGCAGGACTGCATAGGGCAGCACAGGCCTAGGTGATCTCTGATATCTCTCTTAACACTAGAAGTTATTTTAATAAAAGGAATGACAGATTTTCAGATGGAGGTATACTTAGAACAAGTATAAAGCATTTTCTTAAAATTCCTAGTCTGTTCATCCTCATTCAAAATAGTGTTTTACTTTTTAAAAACCTTTTAAATTCAGTGGAATTGGATTTGTAAACAACTAAGTGGTCTGATGTACTGCTTTTAGCATGACTGTTCTCACTGCCACAGTCACTGTCCTACAAACCTCCAGGGAGATTAAGAATACTCAGAACATAAGTATAACTACTGAATGAATGAGACAGCTCAAAAATCATAACTTGAAAAGACAACTGTTCAGATGAAAGTTCAACAGAAATGGCAAAGAAAAATATTTGATAACCATGTTATCTTCTATCTATTAAGACCATGCTATAAAAATAATACAAACGTGCACATGCTTTTGGAATTGTTTCTCTAATTACTCAACATCTATGAGAAAGGTTCGGGCTGCTGCTCCCACACTGTCTTGCTTATTAATGCCTTTGTGATCAATGATCTGCCTTCACCAGATGGCTGGCCTGGGTTAAGAGTACAATTTGCGCTCACAGAACAAAGCAAAGCTAACTGGCCTTCCCAAGAATTGAACCTGTGACCCTGACCTCATTAACTCTAGAAGACAGTTAACCCATCACAAACTTGCATGGCCAGCTGCATCATAAATAAAGCCAGGAAAGACCACTGCCTCTGTCACAATGACACTCTGGTGGAGAAAAAGTCATTCTAAATGTACTAAAAACTTTTCAAAATGAAGAAAAATCCTGACTGCAATCATTTAGGGCAGCCTGGAATTCAGCAGTGTCTTAACAGCCCTGCTGATCTGTCACAGTCTTCCCTAAGAACATTAGCTGTGGCCCCCACCTGAGACCATAAATGGTATTGGCAATGGCGTTTGGAGTAATGATGCTTCCTCTTTCAAAAATGGTGATCTTGGGACTATGGCCTCTCCTTTTAATTTCTCCCAAGTGAGGAAACAGCCCATTGTTAACAAAGGGTTAACAATTATATACTAGAATTTTCACAGATTATTCCTTGAATCCGGCTTATCCTAGATTTAAATAATAATCAAGTTTTCAGGTAACCTGTTTCCCCCTCTCTGTCTCCTTATCTTCCTTCTTGCCAGCCAATCCCTCCCCAGGTGAGTGGGGTGAGGCCACTGGGCCTCCAGATAAGGTCGTTCTTACCTTCCCTGGTACAAACCAAAATGCCTTTTTAGCAAGTTGTCCTTCCTTTTTTGAATTCCTCTTAGCAGTTGCTACCTGCTCTTAAATTCCATTCTAGCAACCGTTTCTAGTGGACTAAGTATTTACTTCTGATTGAAATATTTTTTTAAGTGTTTCAGGGATGCAGTTTCTGTCTTTTCCTCACTTCATATTGAATACAGTACCAGTTTCAAAAGCAAGTTTTTTGACATTTCGTCTTAATCCCCAAAGTACGCCACTTGAAAAACACTAAAAACACCTGAAAGACTTGGTGAAGACGTTAAAATCTGACTGAAATATTTATGTTTCCATTTTTGACATTTTAAATGGTATCACTTTTTCACATATAAAAGCTTTTACATATGGTTGTTCTATTTGGCTTCTTAAATATGTCTGATAACATGTGACTATAAAAACATCTCTTCAGGGTTGTTACTCAGTTTTTCTTTTCCACAAAGTTACTTAAAATGTATTTTTTTACTTTAGAGAAGAGTTTATAATCTGGCACTTCTCATATATATGTGAAAATTATACATCTATGTAAACCTAAAATATGCATATGCATCTGCCTTAAAACCACCAGAACAAATTAGTATCTACATTGATTTTGTTCTTATTTCTATGAATTTTCACATCAGGATAAAAAGGAGCCCCTGAGTGGCAGCTCATGCTTGCAATCCCAGCACTTTGGGAGGCTGAGGCAAGGTAGGTAGATCACTTGAACCCAAGAGTTCATGACCAGCCTAGGAAACAGAGAGAGACCACATCTCTATAAAAAATAATAACCAGATGTGGTGGCATGTGCCTGTGGTCCCAGCTATTCAGGAGGCTGAGCTAGGAGGATCACTTGAGCCCAGGAGGTAGAGGCTGCAGTGAGCCATGGTTACATCACTGCACTCCAGTCTGGGTGACAGGGCAAGACCCTAATAAATAAATTTTAAAAAACACAAATGAATAAAAGAATAAACAGGACACAAAATGTAAAGGTAGCCAAGTTTTGTATCTGCCTGAACATACAAATGACAATGACCATTCAATAGGTGGGCCATGTCCTGATGCTCACAAAAACTGTAACAATCCACTAAGGGTCAAGTGGTAGACAGAATTAATAAAATAAGCATAAAACACAGGCTTGCTGCAACTGTCCACAATATCATTAGCTGCAAAGTAATATTTTGAGGGCCAGCCTAAGGATGAAATCTGATGTTCAAAAATAAATGCAACTATATCTATATTTGTTTACATCACATCTTAATAAAAAATGACTGATGAACAGAAATATATGGCTATTCAAACTACATAAACCATGAAACTGTTGTTCTTTGTCTAACATATCATCATGATCTACACAAATTCAGATTTTTAAATTGTCAGCTTTGAAAACACTAACCTTAATTCAACAAATAAACTGTTTAAATATATGGTTAAAAGTTTAAAGCCCCATGCACATAGGAGTATCCCAAGCTATAATGCAAGAGCAGTGACATATTTATACATTTTTAGGCACCTGGTAATCACGTTATTTATGAGTTACACTCCTACATATAATAGCAATAATGCAAACCAGACACCGTAGGAGTTTTAATCTAGAAGATATAAATGCAAAAAAAAGTGAAATTTGCCTTTATTATATAAAAGCATCTATTTGTGTATTCTAAGTATTATTTATAAAATATATTTCCTTAAAAATACCTTAATTCTTCTTGACAATATGTTTCAAAGAGGGAAGTCCTAGAAATATCAAAATATTAAAATTAAAATACTGCTAGAAATACACATAGGAAACGTGTAAAGAACTGAAAAACCAAACAAAAAATAAATGATAATAGGATAGTTGGTGGTGGTTTCTTAAAGTACTTTACAAAGTAAATACTTTTACTGCCTTGTGATTTTAAGACCAATCAATACACTATAAAGTACTCTTTTGTAGCTCGTAAGACTTCATTTTGTGCCTTAACAAAAGCTGACATTCATTCGTAATGAAGTCTTTTTATAGTTACACAGCTATTTCATGTCTCTAAGGAAGATATATTAAACCTTTGGGTGCTCAATAAAAATGACCAATTAATTGACTCTATCACAAAAACCTGAGAAGCTATTACAAAATATTTACATCAAAGACCAGCTAAAGCCAGAAAGAATTACATTATGCTTCCTTAACTTCCCCAAGTTGAAAACTGACTTGAAATGAGTCATTTCAAAGGAAACTATAAAAGATGTACCACAATGTAAATTCTCAATATCGACATTCAAAGTTATGTTAAGGAAGGAAGGAAACATCTTCAGAAATCACTATAAGGGAACATCAGAAAGTTGTCGGGGTTAAGAGGGCAGACAGGCTTTAGGATCAGAGAGAACTCAGTTTGAATCTTTGCTTCATCCCTCTCTAAATTTAGGACCTTGGGCAAGTTAATAAAAAACTCTCTGAGTCTTAATTTCAATTATCAAATGTAAACACAAGGCCTACTTATAGGGCTGTTGTGAGAACTAAATTAGATAACATATATAAATAGACTGCTTAGCACACAGTAACATGACCATGATAAATACTCAATACATGATCGTAATTCCCAAGAAATGTTTAAGAACCTATTTTTAAGTGTAATTTAGTATTCAAATTCCAACTGATGTTGTAAACCATTCGAAGAAAAAAATATAAAGATTCAACAACAGAGTTTTCTTAAATGCACTTAACCCGATTATCCTTCATAAGGGCTTTTCAAAGTGTAGTTCCTGACCCATTAATGGGATGTGAAATCATTTAGTGATCTCAACCAGCATTTTTTAAATAAAATAGAATAAAAAATGTAAGAATGCACTGCACATTCCAAGTCTAAGCATTACTTCATGAATTTTTAAATTACAGATATTTACAACGTATCGTATACTGGGTGGCAAAGTAAAATGCATCTCTTACTGTGCAAAAATAAAAGTTTAGGCTGGGCGCAGTGGTTCACACCTGTAATCCTAGTATTTTGGGAGACCAAGGCAGGAAGATTGCTTGAGACCAGCCTGGGCAACACAGTGAGAACTCATCTCTTAAAAAACAAAAACAAAAAAAGTTTAAAAGCCATTGCTTTACATGAAAATAATGAAAATAAAAATTAGCTGACACTGAGTGCTTAGTTTGTACTAAACATTGTGCTATGCCCACATTATTTTGTTTGATCCTCACAAAAATGTTCTAAGTAGGATTACTTCCTCCATTTTACAGATGAGGAAACTGAGGCTTAGATTAAATCACTTGTCAAGGATGCAGAGCTAGTAGCTAGTAAAGTCAATGCTCAAATTCAATCACCTACCTCGAGAACTTGTGTATTTAACCACTCCCGTAAGTACTAGGTTGCAAAATGTACCTTTTCTTTAGGTAAAAGTTACCCAAAAGGTAGACTTTCTCATGAGGTCTAATTCCAGTGTGATTTTCTGGGGGTACAGTGTCTCCTGGAGAAGGTTGTGTGATTCATGGGAGAAAGCTCTGGGCGTGAGATCCAGCTTCTGTCCCTGGCATTGTTGCTTTAGTGGCAAGGAGCTGGCAAGTCATTTAATCTCGCCATGTCTGGATTTCCTCACCTACAAAACGGGAATGATAATATCTGCCCTGCCTCCCCACAGGCCATTGTGAGAAACTACATGCACATACAACAAGTGAAATGTTCTATTGTGCTACTCAGTTACCGGAGATGATTAAAAACGATGAAAAAAACCACCCAAGAGGCCCCATTCTTGGAAGAAACACACATCAACTATGACTGAAAAAGGAAGGTCGCCAAGCTTTCATAAACTATATGTGGAAAACCTCTGCACAGTTCCCGGCACACAGTAGGCCTTCAGTAAATGTTCATTGAATAAAAAGAAATAAAAAATTCCATCTGTACACATTTTAACCACTTGTATTTTTTTCACCTATTCATTCTTTCTTTCCACGACTACATACTGAACACCTACTGTGTGCCAGATCAGAAATATGGACCACAAAAAAAGACTAAAAGATTGTCTCTTGCCCTGGAGAATTTCAAATTAATGTCAACTAATTGGTCTGAAATTGGGTAAGAGAAAAACTGTAAAACACAGCTTCTTCACCTAGCGATAATAATAACTTCCATTTATTATAGTGCTTTGTAGTTTATGAAGAACTATGAACTATTATGAAGAGCTAGCTTTTGTTTCTCACACCAATTGCCTATTGTCAAGTTGGTGTTAGCTTCCTCCTCCAGATTCAGTGGTCGGTAAGTACTGCTAAGTCTTTAGAGTGAAAGTTTCTCGATGTGTTAGAGATGACTGCAAAATTAAGCTTTTGAATAAAATGCATTTTAAATAATCAACAGTGGAAAAGGCGATCCAGTAGCATGATTTTTTCCCTGCCCACTTCTGAGTTGAAGTGATCTGTAATGCAACCATATTACATTTTTCAAAATGTTTCTTTTTCAAAGCTGCCTTTGAAATTTTTTTCATATAGGCAATTTTCTCTTGAATATACTGAACAAGGATTCCCTTTTCCCAAAGGATAAAGGCGATAGTAGTGAAGGACTCTTTTCTTTGTTGACTTTCTAAAAATTACTCAAAATTGACTGTTTTATTCAGATTCCTGAGTCACAAACAATGCCAAAGAACTGTAAACCATTTTTTATACAATTTCACAATTACTATAGGTGATTTTAAAAGGAAACATTGATTTAACTCACCACTTAATGAATCAAAAATTTGCCACAGGATATTTACTAAGAATCTTTTTCTAAAACTGCCTTATCCTTTGTATTCTAACCACTCCCTCGCCACCACCACCACTTACCACCCCCAATACACACACATACACACACACACGCACACACACACACTCCCTCCCTCACCTACACCAGATCAGTTTCCCAGCCATTATTCCTAAAACCGTATTAAAATTTCACAACACATGGTCGTACTTACTAGGTTTTCTTCCCCATCCCCCTCCACTGAATCTGTCTTGAAATATATATCCTCTCTTAAAATTCAGAATTCAGAAAATGATTACGATGTCTCTAACTCAAGAACACATATTATAAAATTCAAAGTCGGCTTCTGTTTACTGATAATCATGGAAAAAAAAAAAAAGAAAAGCCATACCCCACCCACCGTATCCGTAGGGTTAGGAGGTCCAATCTCGCCACTACAGAGCTCTGCAAGAAAGGACGGTTATAGCGCCAGGAAAACCATCGCAACAAGCCCTGGCCGAAGATAAGGAAAACACATTTTACACCACGGGCAGCGCGCAGTCTCCTGGCTCCGGCCCTTGGTAAACAGGGGAAACCTTTGTCTTGCCTCAGCCATCAAATTGGCGGCTCATCAGAATTGGGGCAACAAGAGTTTGTGCGAAACGGTCTGGCAGAGGTTAAACAAAGCAATGCAGGTCTGGGGGCGGTGGGGAGAGGGCTCAGCCCGGACAGCGTCCGCGATGCCGGACGGCGAGGTCTGGCTCTGGCCCCCACCGCGGTCGGGACCGAGCCAGGGACCCGGGGACAGGATGCCGAGGCGCGGTAAGGGGAGAAGGCAGGCGAGGTCCCATGTTCTCCGCAAGTTCCCGGGGCGCAGCCTGGCGGCAGGTTCCAAAGCGCGCAAGCCGGGCGCAGGTTCCTCGGGGAGGGTC
>NW_012104388.1:2346143-2352559 GCF_000951045.1 Mandrillus leucophaeus | reverse complement strand
CGCCCTCCGGGAGTGGCGCGCACCGGATGGCTCCCCTCCCCAGGGGTGCCCAGAAACCCGGAGCGGGCCCGAAGGAGGGGCGTGGGGTTGACCAGTGCCCCCCGGCTTCTGCAAAGCCTGACTCGAGGGAGGGCTGAACGCGTGGGGTCTGAGGTTACAGTGGTGGGCTCACAGCGAGGCTCATCCTGCGTGGGGCAAGAACATTGGACCATCAGTCACCACCCCACCGGATGCGAATTCGGCCCCTGTTACGCGCAGTAGCCACACTAATAAGAGATACCGGGAACCCAGGGGAAGTTTCGCCCTGCGGAGTCCCAACCATAATAAATGGCACTGGGACTCCTGAGAGTTGAGTAAGTTGGAAAATGCCACCTAGAAATAGAAAGGCTAGAAATTGCTTTGCTGAGTCGCTGTACATCTGAACGGAGTGACATTGACATTGGGCATTATTGTCCCCAGCCATAATGAAATTAAATATTGATTATTTATGCTTTAAGCAAAATAATTACTTATCTTCTCCTTTTGTGGGCTAACGAAGAGAACAATACTTTTCCTTCATACTTTTTGCTATCACTATGCCAATGCAACTACTGGAAATCAGTCTCTGGAGATCTCTTTAGTTTACTATATATGCAAGGATGCTAAAAATAATTGAGTATCATTATTAAACAGGAAATTTTAAAGCAAAACGACCAAAGATGCAAAATACGAAATATAGCCCTAAAATATACCCAGTATTGAGCCAGATGTCCCAAATGCCAAAAACAGCACTAGTGATTTCTTTTTTCTTTTCTTTTTTGAGATGGAGTTTCTCTCATTGCGCAGGCTGGAGTGCAGTGGCGCGATCTCGGCTCACTGCAACCTGCGACTCTCGGGTTCAAGCGATTTTCTTGCCACAGCCTTCTGAGTAGCTGGGATTACAGGCGCCCGCCACCACACCCAGCTAATTTTTGTATTTTTAGTAGAGACGGGGTTTCACCTTGTTGGCCAAGCACTAGTAATTTTACTGCATGACTTAAAGGAGCAACGTTCCGACTGGGAGAATCTAGGGCATGTTACCTTATCCAACTGGTTTATTCTAGATAAACATTTAAATCAAATATCAGTATAATATATGAAGTTGTATTTTGGTGACTATAGCTGTTTAGTTCAGTGCGTACATATCCTAAACTATGTCTGCTTTATTCCAAATTAGAATAATGTAGAGTTTTAGAAAGGGTTGAACAAATTTCTTTTGATTTGATTCTAGTAGCGATAGAAGTTCCCAGAAGCTGACCGGGCGCGGTGGCTCATACCTGTAATCCCAGCACTTTGGGAGGCCAAGGCGGGCGGATCACCTGAGTGCGGGGGTTCAAGACCAGCCTGGACAACTTGGCGAAACCCCGTCTCTACTGAAAATACAAAACTTAGCTGGGTGTAGTGGCGCATCCCTGTAATCCCAGTTACTCAGGAGCAGGAGAATCGCTTGAACCCGGGCCACAGAGGTTGCAGTGAGCTGAGATCGCGCCACTGCACACCAGCCTGGACAAGAGAGAAACTCCATCTCAAAATAAAAAGAAAAAAAAAAAAAAGAAGTTCCCAGAAGCCAAAAATCAAATCTACGCAGAACATATAGCTGGGATCATGTTCTTGGTATATATTATGGTCTTGCCATCTACATGAAAACACACACAAATGTTCATATAAAAATTCAAATGTTCATAAGTCAAATGTAGGTCTACTATCTTTTCATTTTGTAGGACAAGGCACCCCAATTGATATACACCCAAAAAATATTGCCGGAGTTCTGGAGAAATGATGCTCATATTAGAGCATTCTAACAACTAGACTTAGCGTCTCATGGGCCTCAGAAATTGGAATCAATCAGGCACCACTTTTGACAGGTGCTTTTCTCCCTCACTTTTCAAATACATTGGTTCATAGCAACTATATCCAGGGCTATAACAAGATTGCGTGGCACCCTAACCGCAAGTATCAGTCCACTTTTTCGATAGCTAACTGCCCACCAGTGGAAACATTTTTCAGAGGCCATAACACACACACACACACACACACACACACACACAAAGATGCAGAACATCTAGAATTTTTTTTTAACACTTAACCATTTAACTGCTGTGTGACGGGTTATAGAAAATACGTGGGAAATAAATTTCATAGTTAGACCAGTAGTTTCAGCTCTAGGGATACTTGCACTGTAGGAGACATTTGGCAGTGTCTTGGACACATTTTTGGTAGTCTACACTGGGGATGGCAGGTGCTACTACTGGGCTTCTACTGGGTAGAAGCCAGAGATGCTGCTAAGAATCTTACAATGCCCAGAACAGCCCCCACAACCAGGAATTGTCCAGCCCCAATTGACAATAGTGCTAAGGTTAAGAAACGCTGAGTTAGACCAAGGACTTCAAAAGCCTCTCCTTTCTGTAATCCACCATGTGTGTGTATCATCCCTTTCCATGACTTTCTGTCCCTCAGCATGAGTCCACTGGATAATTCAATTAACTTCAGATATTTCCTCAAATTAGTAAAATGGGAATAACAGTTCAATTTCACATATATTTTAAATTATCATTATTATTGTGTCTGAAAATTAAGTAATGGAAAAATATAATAGGCAAATACTAACAGAAGAAAACATGGAGACAACTGCAGATCTTTATGCAAAATAATCAATTTGGACCCCTATCTCACTATATAAAAAATTAACTCAAATGGATCATAGATCTAAAGGTAAGAGCTAAAACTATAAAACGCCTAGAAGAAAATACAGGCATAAATCATGTCCTTAAGTTAGACAATGGTTTCTAAGATGTGACATCAAAAACACAAGCAACGCAAGAGAAAAATAAACAATATCAAAATTTATAACTTTATGTTGCACATGGTATCATCAAGTGAGTGAAACTATGATGCTCGGAGTTGGACAATACATTTACAAATCATATATTGTATCTAACAAGGGACTTGTATAGAGAATACATAAAGAACTCATAACACTCAATAATAAAAACACAAATAACCCAATTTTATGATGGTCAAAGGATTTGAATGGCCGTTTCTCCAATGAAAATACACAAATGACCAATAAGCAAATGAAAAGATGCTTAACATCATTAACCGTCAGGGAACTGCAAATCCAAATCACAATGAAACACCACTTCACACCTAGGGTGGTCATAATAAAAAAAGACAAATAATCACAAGTGTCGGTGAGGACACAGAGAAACTGGAAACTTCATATATTCTGATGGTAGAATAACCAATGACCCAGCAATTCTACTCCTAGATACATACCCAAGAGAAATGAAAACATATCCACACAAAAACGTATACATGAGTGTTTATAACAGCATTATTTAGAATGGCCAAAAAGTGGAAACAACTCAAATGTCCATCAACTAATGACTGTATTAAACAAAATGTGGATATCCATGCAGTGGAATATTATTTGGCAATAGAAAGGAAGGAAGTACTGACTGATAGATACACGCTACCTGCATGAACCTTGCATGCAACATGGGTGAACCTTGAAAACATTATGCTAAGTGAAAGAAACCAGACTCTAAAGACCACATGTGATATGACTTCATTTGCATCAATGTTCAGACAGTCGAATTTATAGAGATAGTAGTAGATTATGATTGTGGGGAGGAGGAGTTGGGGTAAATGGAGAGTGACTGTTAATGGGTATGGTGGGTATGGGGTTTCTTTTCTTTTCTGTGTGTGTGTTTTTTTGGTTTTGTTTTGTTTTGTTTTTGAGACACAGTCTTGTTCTGTCATCCAGGCTGGAGTGCAGTGGTGTGATCTTGGCTTATTAGAACCTCTGCCTCCTGGGCTCAAGTGATCCTCCCACCTCCGCCTCCAAGTAGCTGGGACTATAGGCACATGCCACCACACCCAGCTAATTTTTTTTTTTTTTTGTAGACGTGGGGTTTCTCTGTGTTGTCCAAGCTTGTCTTGAAATCCTGGGCTCAAGTGATCCACCTGCCTCAGCCTCCCAAAGTGCGGGGACTATAGGCATGAGCCACTGTGCCCTGCCAGTGTGGGACTTCTTTTGGTGATGATGAAAATGTTCTAAAATTGCAATAACAGCTGCACAATTCTGTAAATATACTAAAAGTCATCAAATCATGTAATTTAAGTGGGTGAATTTTATGGCATGTAACTTACATCTCAATAAAGTTGTTACAAAATAGAAGACAGCATAAGTTGCAATATTAGTGTCTGATAAAAGAGATTTCAGGGTAAAAAGTATAAGTGCTAAAAGTTGCAAGCCAACAAAAAATATGTAGCAGTCCTAAAATGTATGTATCTAACAACAGAGCTTTTAAATTACTGGCAGAGTGAAAAATAAATTAATAAAAATAAAATTCTTGCTTTAATTAAAATTCCTTAAACAGTGAATAGTAAAATAAAATTCTTGCTTTAATTAAAATTCCTTAAGTAGTAAAAAAAGTTAATAAAATTATTGCTTTAATAAACTACAGATAGTTCCCAACTTAGGATGATTTGATTTATGTTGTTTCAACTTTATGATGCTATGAAACCATTCTGTTTTTCACTTTCACTACAGTATTCAATAAACTTCATGAGATAGCCAACACTTCATTATAAAATAGATTTGTGGTAGATGATTTTGTCCAACTAATGTGAGTGTTCTGAGGACATTTAAGGTAGGCTACACTAAGTTATAATGTTTAGTAGGCTAGAGGTATTAAATGCATTTTCAACTTAGGGATATTTTCATCTTACAATGGGTGTATCAGGACATAATCCCATCATAAGTCAAGGAACATACTATATTTAAGGCAAAAGCTGAAATAAAAGGAAAGAACTCTACTCTCACAGTGAGAGATATTTTTTCTTGGAATTAACTTATCAAGTAGACAAAGATAATTATAGGGAGAATTCACAAACTTGGTATCTTTTAGCTCTTTAGTACCAGCTGCTCCAGACACTGAGCAGGGAGGATCCCATGAGCCCAGGAGTTTGAGGCTGCAGTGAACTCTAATCACACTTCAACCTGGGCAACCAAGCAGGACCCTGTCTCAAAAAACAACAACAACAACAACAAAAAGATAAGAAGTGCATACCCAACAAACGAAAAATATGCATTTTGCACAAAAATTTTTGGAATGATCACAAAAGTTAAGCAAGTGTTAAACCAAAACATAACAAATTTCAAAAAGCAAAATCCATACAGGCCACATTCCTTAATCAAAATTCAATAAGTTAGAAGGTTGTGACAAAATCCTATCTACGTAAAAACTTTAAAACTTCCTTTTAAATAAATAACTTTTTTATTAAAAATAGGGTGAACATACTTTCCAGTTCACCCAGGAGAGCCTCCGTTAACACTTATTTTCCTCACATAACACATATACTGTCATGCACTGCAAAATGGTATTTTAGCCAATGAAGAACTGTATATACAACAGTGGTCCCATAAGATTACAATACTGTATTGTTACTGTGCCTTTTCTATGTTTAGATACACAAATACCATTATATTATAATTGCCTACAATATTCTGTACAGTAATATGCTGTACGGGTTTGTAACTTAGGAGCAATAGGCTGTATCATGTACCTACCGTAGGTGTGTAGTAGGCACCACCTAGGTTTGTGTAAGTACACTCCATGATGTTCACACATGATGAAACCTCCTAATGGCAAATTTCTCAGAACAACAAATTTCCTGTAGTTAAGTGATGCATAACTGTATTTTGCTCTCCAAAGTGTCCCAATTTGGATGATAAGTTACATGGTGACCCCAATAAAGAATAATCCAGAACTGAAGTTGGAATCTACTTAGAAAGTAATGCCAAAAGCTAATGACCAAAAAAATCCTGTGGGGGTACAGTCCAAGAGGTTCTCAGAGGAAATTTTGTAGCCTTTAATGCATTAATTAGAAAATAATGGAGATTAAAAATAAACTGAACATATAACTCAAGAATGTGAACAAAAGAAAAAGAAAGCAGAAGGAAGGAAGGAATGAAAGCAGGAGTTAATGAAATAGAAAACAAATCGAACAGTAGATTTTACCAACAAAATTAAAAGTTGATTCTTAGGAAAACAAAACAAAACAAAAAACACAGCCGGGTGCAGTGGCTCATGCCTGTAATCTCAACACTTTGGGAGATTGAGGCAGGAGGATTGCTTGAGCCCAGGAGTTTGAGGCTAGTCTGGGCAACATAGAGAGACCCTGTCTCTACCAAAATTTTTTTTTAAGAACCAGGTGTGGTGGCACATACCTGTAGTCCCAGCTACTGAGGAGGCTGAGGTGGGAGGATCACTTGAGTCCCGAAGTTCAAGGCTGCAGGGGCCATAACCACACCACTGCACTCCGATCTGGGCAACAGCAAGACCAAAAAAGGAAGAAGAGGGAAAGGGGGAGGAAGGGAGGGAGGGAGGAGT
>NW_012104388.1:2335884-2346086 GCF_000951045.1 Mandrillus leucophaeus | reverse complement strand
GAGGAGGAGGAAGGGAGGGAGGGAGGAAGAAGGGAGGGAGGGAGGAAGAAGGGAGGGAGGGAGGGAAAGAAAGAGAAAGAAAAAGAAAGAGAAAGAAAAAGAGAAAGGAAGGAGGGAGGGAGGGAGGAAGGAAAAGAAAGAAAGAAAGAAAAGAAAGAAAGATTGACTTATTTCTGATCTATCAGTCAAGAGATACAAGAAATAAACATCTCACAAGAAAAAGATAACTAAAGTATGGATGACCTTTTAAAATGTACATTAGAAAATTTTCCAGAAAAAATTTAATTACCAAGCTGACTTAAGGAGGGGGAGAAAATCTAATTTGTAGAAGAAATTGAAAAGGTAGTCAGATAGTTTCCTCTAAAAAAGACACCCACCCAGGTGATTTTCTGAGTCAGTCCCATGTAATGCAAAGAATTCCAGAACGTGGGAAGAGAGAGGTTTTACCATTTGTTCTTGGAAGCTAGGCTACTATGACATCAAAGCCAGACCGTGCTGCTTGCACTCGACAGGAAACTGTAGGTCAGCCCCACTTCTGAGCATAGATTTTTAAATCTCAGTAAACTACTCGAAAATAAAAACCAGTGGTGCATTAAAAATAATATTATAGTTCGGGCAATGGATAGTGGTGATAGTTGTACAACATTGTGAATGTAGTCAATGCCACAGAGTAGTACACTTAAAAATTGTTAAAATGGTAAATTTCATGTGTATTTTACCAAAATAAAAAAATGTAACATTTTGGGGGGAAATTTTTCTACTAATCCTCTTGTTTCTGCATATCTTTTGAGCAAAGGCTCTGGCAGTTTTTCCTAGACTGTCTTTTCCAGAATATTTGTACAGCAAACAGTTTTAGGAGAAAGAGATAATGTCATCCCCAAGCAGGGAGATTTGTTTGCTGTCTCCTCCCAGGGTAAAGTTGGGGCAGGTTTGCCTGCAGCCCCTTGTAGAAAGAAGGCTGAGTTTTCCTGAGTTCCAGTTCTTTAGCCTGTGATGTATACTCACTACATGGGCAGTATCCATCTAGGCTGACTTGCATTGTCCCTTTGGGATTTGGTGACATGAGGAACTGGTGCAAAACTCATGCTACCCGCTGTGCAGTAGCAAGGAACTTTGTCTCTGACCCAGAAATCTTGGGTCTTCTGCTAGCATCCAGGAAACTGTGGCAGGCTACCTTGCTAGTTTGCAAGCAGGGTAGAATCTCAGATAGTTCTTTACCATTTGGGCAACAAGGATAGGCTGCTGACAGAGTACTTGCTACTGAGAAGAGAAAGGATAAGGTCAGAGGATGTGGGAAGATTGCGCAGGATCTGGTAGTGAGTGCTGTTGCCCAAGTGTTGGGTGAGGGGGAAGAAATAGGAATCCCCGACTGTCCTACCTGTTAATGAATGTTTAGAGAATGAGCAATGAGAGGAAGCATTGAAACAAGCTGCCTCATGGTGCTCTCCTCCTCAGACAGGGTAAGGAGGGGATTTTATCACGACTGGAGCCCTGTGGCTCCAGTCAAAAGACAATATGGCTGTGTCAAGGGGTTTCCAAAGTGGAAATAAATGGTGCCAACAGTAAGGATATGAAATTTTGGGTTTGTTTGGTTGAGTCTGGACCGTTAACCATTGCCAGCCACTTGAAATTAAAAGTAAACACAGGCTGGACATGGTGGCTCACAACTGTAATCCAAACACTTTGGGAGGCAGAGGTGAGTGGATCCCTTGAGCCCAGGAGTTCGAGACCATCCTGGGCAACATGGCAAAACCCTATCTCTACAAACAAAACAAAACAAAACAAAACAAAACACACACACACACACACACACACACACACACACAAATTAGCCAGGCATGGCAGCACGTACCTGTAGTCCCAACTGCTTGGGAACCTGGGATGGGAAGATCACTTGAACCTGGGAGGTAGGGGTTGTAATGAGCCAAGATCACACCACTCACTGCATTCCAGCCTGGGGGACAGTGTGAGACCTTGTCTCAAAAAAAAAGTAAACAAAAAGCTTTGCTTACCAGGAAGGAGCTACCTTCTCCCACTGCACCAGAAAATCTCTCCCTCCTTCTCTTTCCTGAGTTTAGGAAAGTCCTGCTACTTTAAGGAACCAAATGATTGGGTCTAGGTCTCCCTGTCCCCAAAGAGGACATACACACTATATGAATATACTGAGGTACTTCAAGGAGGGGAGAGACTCACATTTCTCTGGCTCTTCTGGATTCAGGCAACTGAATCGCCATCCTACCGGGTCCAGTGGTACTCAGATTTAATTCATGGGACGTGGGTAGGGTTTGAGGTGAGGTAAGGGAGCTAATGTGACCTTATGGGGAGGACCTCTCGAATTCATTCATTCTACTTTTGTTGCTTGTACATCTGAACATATAATAGGAATTGATGTGTTATATATTTATACTTCACATCCCATAAGTGCCCAAGAGAGTTATCCCAAGCAGGGAAGAGATAAAGCAGCGATGTGCTACTGAGACAAACTCCCTGCCATTTGTCGCCAGCACGTGATTATGAGTGCCTCTACCCTCTGATTTAAAAGTTTTTACCATATAGTTGATGTCCTGTTAGTTGGTAAGTCAGAAGCCTCAGTCTCAGGCCAGGCACAGCTCACACCTGTAATCCCAGCCTGAGGGAGCCTGAGGCGGGAGAATCACTTGAGGCCAGGAGTTTGAGACCAGCCTGGGTAACATAACGAGACCTCATCTCAATAAAAAAAAATTTAAAAATTTGCCAGGCATGGTGGTATGAGCCTGTAGTCTTAGCTACTCAGGAGGCTGAGGCGGGAGGATTGCTTAAGCCCAGGAGTACGAGGCCACACTGAGCCATGATTGGGCTCCAGCGTGGGCAACAGAGTGAGACCCTCTTTTGTTTTTTGACAGAGTCTTGCTCTGTTGCCCAGGCTGGAGTGCAATGGTACAATCTCAGCTCACTGCAACCTCCACCTCCTAGGTTTAAGCAATTCTTGTGCCTCAGTCTCCCCAACAACTGGGACCACAGGCACACACCACCATGCCTGGCTAATTTTTGCATTTTTAGTAGAGATAGGGTTTCACCATTTTGGTCAGGCTGGTCTTGAACTCTTGACCTCAAGTGATCTGCCCACCCTGGCCTCCCAAAGTGCTGGGATTACAGGTGTGAGCCACTGTGCCCAGCTAAGACCCTGTCTCTTATCAAATAAAATAAAATAAAATAAAATAAGCCTATCTCAGTGCCCCTGGCTGGGGTGTTGCCATACCTACACCAGCAGAGGTGACTGGTAGTCCCCAACAATATTCAGAGGGTTGCTTGCCTAGTCAAGTTTCCTGGGATAATGTAGGCAGATTCATGATGCTTCTGACACCCAGGGAACAGTATTGGGGAGACCCTTATCTCTGGGCCCCCAACATCAAAAAGGAGGCTCATCTCTCTATTGGATGTTTTTGGAGACAGTATGTGTCTCACTTGGGCATTCTATTTGGTCCTTTATATCAGCTAACCCACAAATCAGCATTTTTTGAGCAGGGCACAAACCGGTAGCAATGAATGCTCTCTTTGTCCCCTAGATCCTACATTGCAGTCTGGCGACAAATCATATGGTCTGCCTGAGGCAAGAAACTGCAGTGGCAGGCAATCTGACCTGCTGCCGTATCTATCATCCCTGTCCACGTGCTATGAAAACAAACTCATGTGGGTGTGGCTGCTCTTGAACCATTTTGCTGTACCTATTGCTGTTAATGGCAGCCCCCAAACATGGACTCCACCTTGTGCACGTACAGACACACAGACTAGCACAGTGTTTTTTCAATCTGATGGATACAAATTCATATGCATCTCCTCTCTGCGGAGCAGCTTTGGGTGGTGCCATGTGTGACTATCAAGGCTGCAACTACTCAGTGACATAGTCCATGTGTCTTTGTCTTTTTTTTTTTTTTTTTTTTTTGAGATGGAGTTTCATTCTTGTCATCCAAGCCGGAGTGCAGTGGTGTAATCTTGGCTCACTGCAACCTCTGCCTCCTGGTTCAAGCAATTCTCCTGCCTCAGACTCCTGAGCAACTGGAACAACAGGTGTGCACCATCATTCCTGGCTAATATTTGTATTTTTAGTAGAGTCGGGGTTTCACCACATTGGTCAGGCTGGTCTCGAACCCCTGACCTCAGGTGATCCACCCAGCTTGGCCTCCTAAAGTGCTGGGATTACAGGTGTGAGCCACTACACCCAGATAGTCCATGTGTCTTAACCAGCCCATGATCCACAAAACCCAAACTGGAGTGACTGGTGACCTTTTGGGTTATATGTTTGTACATAGGTGATACAGAGCCATGGACTCTCTCAACTGTGGACGAGTGCTGCTTTCTAGCTCATCTATTGTCTGCTTGTCAATGGCATCCGAGATTCTCAGGTCAGCCTAAACTGCATGTGTTATGATGGGTAACAGATTGGCTTTAGACTACATTCTGGATGAATAAAATAACACCCTCTGCTCTCGCAATGGTGGGTGTTCACAGTTGGCTATGTCTAGGCTCCTGGGAGGCATGAATGAAGCTAATCTTGCTAACTGGCCTCTTCTTGCTGCTTGGAATCCTATTGATATTCACCTTAATTAAATGCTGTATGAGACTGATTGAACAGGTTTGGTTCTAGCCTGTTGTTTGGATTAAGCAGGTGTTGAAGTCTTATCCTTGATGCTGGAGGTGCAGCTGGGTGGGAGGTGATTGTTTCATGGGGGCAAAGTTCTCATGAATGGTCTAGCACTATTTACCCCTTGGTTCTGTATAGTGAGTGAGTTCTCATGAGGTCTGGCTGTTTAAAAGTGTGTATCACCTCTCTGCTCTCTCTCAGTCCTGCTCCTGCCATGTAAGAGGCCTGCTCTCGCTTTGCCTTTCACCATGAGTACAAGCTCCCTGAAGCCTCCTCAGAAGCAGATGCCAGTGCCATGCTTCCTGCATCTGGCAGAACTGTGGCCAATCAAACATCTTTTGTTTATAAATTACCCCGTCTCAGGTATTTCTTTATAGCAGTGCGAGAACAGACTAATACAATGGCGGTACAATTCACTTAGCTGTTTAGTGTGACTTTGGGTTATTTAAGTGGAGATATTGAATAGGTACTGATATGGTTTTGCTGTGTCCCCCACCCAAATCTCATCTCGGATTGTAATCCCCATGTATGGAGGGAGAGACCTGGTGGAGGTGATTGGTTCATGGGGGCAGATTTTCCCCATGCTGTTCTCATGATAGTGAGTTCTCACAAGCTGATGGTTTAAGAGTGTGTGGTACTGCCCTCTTTGTGCTCGTGCTCTCGCTCTCTCTCTGTCTCTGCTGCCACCATGTGAGATGTGCCTTGCTTCCCCTTCGCCTTCCGCCATGATTGTAAGTTTCCTGAGGCCTCCCCACCCATGTGGAACTGTGAATCAATTAAATCTCCTTTCTTTATAAACTTTCCAGTCTCAGGTAGTATCTTTAGAGCAATGTAAGAAAGAACTAATGCAAATACTTAGATATATGTGTCTAGAATTCAGAAGAAAAGGCAGAAACCGAAGAGATAAATTCTGAAGTTAACAAGAGAGTAAGTAGAGATGAACTAAGACCCTAGGATACTCCTACATTTAAAAGTTGAGAAGATATTTCACAACCATGTGAATAAACCTAACACTACCAAACTGTAGACTTAAAAATGGGTAAAATGATACTCTGTATGGTATTTACCACACACACAAAAAAACCTCATCAAATGAAAAAAAAAAAAAAGTCAGGAAATGTTAGTGAATATAATAAAAGAAACTGAAAAACCAGTAAGAAGACCCCGGATGGTTTGGTATTGGGGAGGCAAAATGAAGAATATGGTTTGTTTTGTTTTGTTTTATTGAGATGGAATCTTGCTCTGTCTTGCCCAGGCTGGAGTGCAGTGGCGCCATCTCGGCTCACTACGGCCTCTGCCTCCAGGGTTCAAGCAATTCTTCTGTCTTAGCCTCCCGAATAGCTGAGACTACAAGCGTGTGCCACTGCACCCAGCTAATTTTGTATTTTTAGTAGAGATCGGGTTTCACCATGTTGGCCAGGCTGGTCTCAAACTCCTGACCTCAAGTGATCCACCTGCCTCGGACTCCCAAAGTGCTGAGATTACAGGTGTGAGCCACCACATCTGGTCATTATTTTTGTTTTTGTTTTTTTGAGACAGGGTTTTGCTCTTGGTGTGCAGGCTGGAGTGCAATGGTGCGATCTCGGCTCACTGCAACCTCCACCTCCCAGGTTCAAGCAATTCTCCTGCCTCAGCCTCCCGAGTAGCTGGGATTACAGACACCTGCCACCACACCTGGCTACTTTTTGTATTCTTAGTAGAGATGGGGTTTCACTCTGTTGGCTAGGCTGGTCTAGAATGCCTTACTTCAGGTGATCCACCTGCCTTGGCCTCCCAAAGTGTTGGTATTACAAGTGTGAGCCACCACGCCTGGCTTAAGAAATTTTTAAAAAAAAAAAATGGAAAAATCAGTGTGTCAAATGCTGCTGAGAAATGGAGTAAATAGAAGACTGATGATGATCCATCGGATTTGACAACATGGGGATGGTGTCTTGATAAGAACTGTTTCACTGGAGTAATGGGAATGTAAGCATAATTGGAGTAGTTCAAGAAAGAAAGGTGGGTGTTAAGGGGGAGATGACATGAGTTAGATAACTCTTTTCTGGGAATTTTTGCTATAAAGCGTACAAAAATGGAATGGTAGGGCCTTGGAAGGTTTTAAAATGGGAGATTAAAAATGGGAGGTATATATGCAAGTGAGAACAAGCCAATAGAGCAAAAATGACTCAGGAATGTGTGTGTGTGTTTTTTTTTTTTTTTTAATTTGAGACGGTATCTCACTCTGTGTTCAGGCTGAAGTGCAGTGGAACAATAGCGGCTCACTGCAGCCTCAACTTCCTAGGTTCAAGTGGTCCTCCCACGTCAGCCTCCCAAATAGCTGGGACTACAGGCACACGCCACCATGCCCAGCTAATTTTCAAAAATTTTTCTGGATTAGGTCTCCCTATATTGCCCTGGTCTCGAACTCCTGAGCTCAAGTGATCCTCCTGCCTCAGCCTCCCAAAGTGCTGGAATTATAGGCTAACCCACCATACCTGGCAGAAGTCTTTTTAGTAGAAGAGATGGCTACTGATCACAGCTAGACAGAATGGCTAAAGGGTGGAGATGGTTCATGTCTTAATAAGAATAAAGAAAATTAGTTGGATAGAGAACACACTGATAGATTTGGAGAGTGAGAAAGTTCTTTTCTATTGTTTCCATTTTCTCATAGTAAAAAAAGAAACAAAGTGAGAGAATAGAAGATCTGAATAAAGAGGAGAATACTTGTTGGGGAGAGGTTAAGTGTGAATTGACCAGGAGAATGTGTAAGGATTGCCACACAGTGCTGTGGGCCTTTGATTTTCTGGGCCATAAATTTAAAGTAAAAAGAGTCAGTGAGTATAGATGCAAGCAGCTGGAGTAACTGGAGATAAACAGTATTTTTCAGATCAGAAGGACAAGAATTTAGGGGATGTGCAAGGACAATGATGTCTATGCTAAAGTAGAAAGTGAGGGTGATGGGCCAGGAGTGGTGGTTCATGCTTGTAATCCCAGCACTTTGGGAGGCTGAGGCGGGTGGATCATGAGGTCAAGAGATTGAGACCATCCTGGCCAACATGGTGAAACCCCATCTCTATTAAAAATACAAAAATTAGCTGGTTGTGGTGGTGCGCATCTGTAGTCCCAGCTCCTTGGGAGGCTGAGGCAGGAGAATGGCTTGAACTCAGGAGGTGGAGGCTGCAGTGAGCCAAGATCATGCCACTGCACTCCAGCCTGGCAACAGAGTGAGACCCCGTCTCTAAATAAATAAATAGACAAACATTAAAAAAGAAAGTGAAGGTGATGAAATTATAGATGAGGGACAGATGATAGAATCAATTGTCTAAAGAACCTAGTGGAGTCAAAGAATTGTTGGTATAGGCATAATCAAAACAGTAACCTGGAAAGAGGGGTGAGTTAAGATGCTAGAAATTGAGACTTTGGAGGTGATGACAAGATCTAAAGCAGTGTTCTTCAAAACTATATGTTAAGTACCATTAGTGGGTCATGAAATCAGTTTGATGGATCAGTCTCTTAAATTAACATTATTAACCCTGCTGAACATTACAGTCTTCTAGAGGACCTTGAAAACACACACACAAAACAAACAAAACCACCATCCTGTCATTCTCAGTCACATGGAAGGTGGAGGACATTGTTAATTAAGTGAAATAAGTGAGAAACAGAAAGTTAAACACTGCATGTTCTCACTCATATGTATAAGCTAAAAAAAAGGAAAAAGTAGAATAGAGGATACGAGAGGCTAGGAAGTGTAGGGGGAAGGGAGCGATAGGGAGAGCTTTGCTAAAGGATACAAAATTATAGCTAGATAGGAGGAAGAAGTTCCTAGTATTCTCTACCACTGCAGGGTGACTGTAGTTAATATATGGCTTCAAATGTCTAGGAAGAGGATACTGAAATGTTCCCAACACAAAATGATAAATGTTTAAGATGATGGATATACTAATTACAATGATCAGATCACAATACATGTATTGAAACATCACTATGTACCTCATAAATATGTACATTGTATGTCAATTTTTTAAGTTAAAAAAATTTTTAAAGACCACACTTCAATTGCAGATTTTCTGATGTATTTGGTCTGATGTAGGGGTTCAGACATCAGTTTTTTGTTAAAATTCTCCAGATAACTACAATGTGCAGGTATGGTCAATAACCATTGGCCCAAGAAGATAATGACATAAAAAGGTTGATGACAGAACTAATGGTAGAAAGATAGTAAGCCACTTGCTAAAATCTTCTAAGAATTAGGGAGAGAAGTATGAGATCACTTGTATGATGAATTACAATAAGGTAGGGTAACAGGTGTCATAGTCTAATGGGAGTCAATGTGCTCAACAAAGAGCATTTGCAAGTGAGAAGAGAGTATATTCATACACACACACGTTTAACCATTTTGTGGACGGATAACGAAAATAAACTTTGACTACATTTCTTATTATTTTGAACTAAATGGAAATAAAAGTCAGTTAAGAAAGGTGCCTGGCACCTACGTTCAGGGATTTGCCTATATCTCACCATGATAAAGTTTGATTTGAATAAATTTTATTTAATTTTAGAATTAAGAATATTGCTAATATAAAATTATAAAAACCTTATTTATAAGAAAGAGAAAATAAATTGACTAGAAAGTTTATTGGCAAATCTAGGTCAAGCTCCATAATTTAAAATTATTTAAAACAAAATTAAAAACATCTATAAAAAGTCAGAACATTCAGTATTTTAAGATAAAACTGTTTTTCAAAAAAAATCATGGTTATGAAAACAACAATTTGGCAGACTATACATTTTTAAATTACAGAAAACATTAAAAATAAAATATCTAACAAAAATGTCTTGCTGTTGTTTTGGGGGAAAAGGTGGGGACAAATATTTTTTATTTTATTTACATATATTTTTTAAAAGATGTCCATATGGTATTGCAAACAGTCCCACGTCTCTTGTATTTTGCTATAATATATGAATTCACATATATGAATTCACACAAAGGAGATGGGATACATAAAATTACAAAGGCGGTAGAAAAGCAAACCAGCCCACATCCTAATACACACTAAAAAGGTCATACTTCAGATATATACGGCATATTAGTTTTAGAAAAAGAGCACTGCCCACCCCCAGGTACACACACACACACACACTTCACTTTATTAAACCACAAGAGGAAACAAAATATAAGTAACTGATCTTTCACTTTCCTATGTTAGTTTTTATGTTTTTCGATCATAATGAAATATATTAAGAACAGATTTTCTTCACGATTGATTTTTGTATCTGACATTCTTTTCTGTACTTCTGTTGTTTCATTAACATAGGTATACACCCAAATTCTTTAAAATTACAACTTTGAAAATTAATTATAAAAAGCTATTTTCCACGTATATGCCACAGTTTGGCGTTAAAACGCCATTTTGGGGAACTGGTAAATTATAACACACAGGTTTAGAAGAAAAAGAGCGGTATCACTGAATGTATATTGGAATTTAACAAAATGTTTTACTGTATTTGCCCCATATTTTTTTTTTTTTTTTTTTTTTTTTTTTTTTTTTTTTTTTTGTATTTTTTTAACAAACATTATAAAACTAAGTCTTTAAATATT
>NW_012104388.1:2327286-2335834 GCF_000951045.1 Mandrillus leucophaeus | reverse complement strand
GACAGAGTCTTACTCTGTCACCCAGGCTGGAGTGCAATGGTGCAATCTTGGCTCACTGCAACCTCCACCTCCCGGGTTCAAGCAATTCTCCTGCCTCAGTCTCCCAAGAAGCTGGGATTACAGGTGCCCGCCATAAAGCCTGGCTAATTTTTGTATTTTTAGTAGAGACGAGTTTCACCATGTTGCCCAGGCTGGTCTCAAACTCCTGACCTCAGGTAATCTACCCGCCTTGGCCTCCCAAAGTGCTGGGATTACAGGTGTGAGCCACCGCACCCGGCCTACCCATATACTTTTATACTTTGAAACCTTAGATTAATACACTGAGGAATTTTATTTCCTAGAAAAATGCCCCAAATTTCCGTTCTATTGTTTTATACAAAATTCTGCATATAGCTTTTAGTTTGCTTTTGATAGAATCTGTGTTACACAGAGAGTCCATGTGATGATAGTTAAAATAATATTTTACATAATATATAAATGTTTCTTTCTCATCATAGTTCTTCTAGATGGCAATAACACATTATATATGGTAATCATTATTTTACCAAGATCTCTGCTATCATAAGAAGACCAGACCTGAATATATTCCCCTTGACAACAGACAGTATATCTATGAAATAATTTTAAGAAAAAGTTAAGCATGACAGCATAGCATCAAAGTTGATCATTCTTTGTGAATACACTAAGATATGGGCTAAACATAGGCATGAAAACTAAAAACAAGTACTGTAAGAATATTTACATACATATATCATGGGTTATTAAGAAACAGATTATTAAAGAATAATGTGAATACATTATATTAATTCACAGTATAAGCATACTTTTAGTAATTTAATTCATGAATAAAAAAACATAGATATAACATTAGGCACTATTAATACATGTTCTGTCATATATATGAAAATATACATACAGATATAGTTCTTTTAAACCAAACTTTTTAACATATTCACTGATTTAAATAAAAGTTGACAGAGGTAGAATTTGTGTCCATGTTCATGATTTTCAGCAACAAGTACTTCAAATATTTCATTACTGTTCTGTTCTTCTAAAAATCCACATAGGAACTCATTGAAAACCATTATTCTGAAAGGCGGGAAATTGAAAAGCGGGTTAAGAGAAAAATGATGAAGTTATTCAACATATTCATAAAAAACTGAAATTCAGTAATGTTTTAAATGAAATTATAGAATCTAATAAAACTCTGTGACCAGTTACATTTAAGAAGTACTGTTCTACTTCTTAAAATTCAAGTACTGTTTTTTTCATTGTACTTTATTCACTTATTTATTTATTTATTTAGAGACAGGTTCTTGCTGTGTTACCCAGGCTGGAGTGCAGTGGCATGATCATAGCTCACTGCAGTCTTGATCTTCTGCCTCAGCCTCCAGAGTAGCGGGAACAACAGGTACACATCACTATACCTGGCTTCTTTTTTTGGTATTTAGTAGAGACAAGGTCTTACTATGTTGTTTAGGCTAGTCTCAAACTCCTGAGCTCAAGTGATCCTCTCACTTTGGCCTACCAAAATGCTGGGATTACAGGTGTGAGCTACTCTGCCTGGCTTATACTTTTGTTTAAAAAAGTGATTTTTGTTTCTTTATTTATATGTCTCTGTATTTTATGTTTCCTCCATGAATCTGTGTGATACTGCATTATAATAAGAAATACAAACTGGGTGCAGTGGCTCATGCCTGTAATCCCAGCACTTTGGGAGGCTGAGGCAGGAGGATCGCTTGAACCCAAGAGTTCAGGACCAGTCTGGACAACATAGTGAGACCCAATATCTATTTAAAAAAATACAAAAATTAGCTGGGTGTGGTGGCACACACCTGTAGTCCCAGCTACTCAGGAGGCCAAGGTGGGAAACTGCTTGAGCCCAGGAGTTCAAGGCTACAGTGAGCTCTGATGGCACACTGCACCACTCCAGTCTGGGCAACAGAGCGAGACCGCGAGACCTTGTCCCTTAAAACAAACAAAAAAAAACACACAGAAATATGGTCATATGTTCCATAATGATATTCTGGTCAATGACAGACTGCATAAAAGACTGTGGTCCCAAAAGATTATAACAGAACCAAAAATTTCCTATTGCTTAGTATTTAGTATGCTATGCTTTTAATCATTATTTTAGAGTGTACTCTTACTCATTAAAAAATAAAAGTGAACTATAAAACAGCCTCAGGCAGGTCCTTCAGGAAGTATTCCAGAAGAAGCCACTGTTATCACAGGGGAGGACAGCTCCGTAAACATTATGTCCCTTGAATACCTTTCAGTGGGGCACCATGTAGAGGAAGGAGACAGTGATATTGATGATCCTGACTCTTTGTGGGCCTAAGATAATGTGTGTGTTTGTGTCATTGTTTTAGCAAAAAACTTTAAAAAGTAAAACAAAAGATTAATTTCATAAATAGAAAAAAAGCTTATATAATAAGAATATAAAGAAAAAAAATTTCTGTACAGCTATGAAATCTGTTTGTGTTTTAAGCTAAGTGTCACTATAAAAGGGTCAAAAAGTAAAAAAAAATTAAAAAGTTTATAAAGGAAAAAAGTTATACTAAGCCAAGTTTAATTTATTATTGGAGAAAATTAAAACAATAAATTTAGTATAGCTAAGTATACAGTGTTTATAAGTCTATAGCAGTGAACAGGAACGTCCTAGGCCTTCACATTCACTCACCACTCACTCACTGACTGACCCAGAGCAACTTCCAGTCCTGCAAGCTCCATCTGTGGTAAGTCCCCATATAGGTGTACCATTGGTTATCTTTTAAACTGTATTTTTACTGTACGTTTTCTATGTTTAGATGCACAAATACCACCGTGTTACAACTGCCTACAGTATTCAGTACAGTAACATGCTGTACAGATTTATCGCCTAGGAGCAAGAGGCTATACGATACAGCCTGGGTATGCAGTTGGCTATATACCGTCTAGGTTTGTGTAAGTACATACATTCTATGACATTTGCGCAATGAAAACACCTAAAACAAATTTCTCAGAACATATCCCTTGTTGTTAAGCAATGCGTGACTGTATATATTGGGTCTCTGCCCCTGGTTCTTGGTCCACAGCTCCTTGTAATCTCCACAGTGATAACTGTGTCTTTTGCAAGCAAATGAGATGACTGGTGGCTAGGGGCCCCTAGACAGCTTCAGGACAGGAGCTGATCACCACAAAGTCCAAAGCATGATTAGAGAATTGGGCCACTGACCCCACACCTCAACCTCCAAAAAGAGGAGAAGGGCTGAAGGTTGAGTTTATCACCAATGGCTAATGATTTAATCGATCATGCCTACTTAGTGATACCTGCATAAAACCTCCAAAAACTGGGTTCAGGAATCTTTCAGATAGCTGAACACTTGGTGATGCTTAGAGGGTGGTGCGCCATGAGAAGGCACAGAAGCTTTGAGCTGGTTTCCTAATAATTTGCCCTATGCATCCCTTCCATTTGCCTGTTAATTTTGTAATAGCCTTTTCAATGAGCAGGTAAATGTAAATGTTTACCTGAGTTCTGTGAGCTGCTCTAGCAAATTAATAGAATGTGATGAGGGGGTTGTGGAAACTTCATCAGTCAGAAGCACAGATCACAACCTGGGACTTGCGATTGGCATCTGAAGTCAAGGGGAAGGGATTTGTGGGACTGAGCTCTTAATCTGTGGGATCTGACACTATCTCCAGGCAGATAATGTCAGAATTGAGTTAAATGTTGAAACTGAGATCAGTTGGTGTCTGCTGGAGAATACGGTGCCTGAAGTGGTGTGCTGAGTGGTGTACGAGAATCGGAAAAACAGTTTTGTTGGTTTTTCCTACTCAAATAGCATGCATTAGATATGATAGTCAAAAAAGAAAGAATAAAAGTTGGATTATATATTTTAAGTATTAAGAGACACTAATCTGAGATGTCATTTTATAGTTGAGCAATTCATTTTTTTTTTCCTTGAGCAATTCATTTTTGAGTGCTTGGGGAAATCCCTTAAAATTAGTTTTGGTGACAATATTTAGAAAATATGAGTGGAAATGGATTAGTAAATAACAATCTCAACATACCTCAAAAATTAATTGCAAATTATTACAAAGTTATAAATTACGAGTTTGTTAATGGTTATAGAAGTTTTCTAATCCGCATGTACTAGAATCATTGAAATTTAAAAAAATGGAAAATAACAAGTGTTGGTGACGATGTGGAGAACAGGAACCCTCATGCATTGTTGGTGGAAATATAAAATGGTGCAGCATGTGGAAAACAGTTTGGCAGTCCCTCAGAAAGTTTAACGGAATTGCCACATGACCCAGCAATTCTAGTCTTAGGTATATACCAAAAGATTTGAAAACAAGGACTAAAACAGATACTTATACACCAATGCTCACAGTAGCATTATTCACAATAACCATATGGTAGAAACAACCCAGGTGTCTTTAACTGATGAAAGGATTTTTAAAATGTGGTATATCCTACATCTGGATGAACCTGGAAAATATTATTCTAAGTGAAATAAGCCAGACACAAAAGAACAAATGTATGATTTCACTTATATGAAAATGTAAAATAGGCAAATTCATAGAGACCAGAAAAGTAGATTTGAAGTTACTAGGAGCTGGGAAGGTGAGGTCTGGGGATTGGAGAGTGATTGTTTAATGGGTACAGAATTTCTGTTTGGGGAGATAAAAAAATCTTAGAATTAGATAGTGGTGATGGGTGTGGTGCCTCTAGTCCCAGCCACTCCCGAGGCTGAGGCAGGAGGATTACTTGAGCCCAGAAGTTTGAGGTTTCAGTGAGCTATGATCATGCCACATCCTTCCAGTGGCAGAATGAGACCCTGGCTCAAAAAACAAAACAAAACAAAAATGCAATGTCTAATTCATCACAGTTTTAGGAATTGCAGGAATCTACGTTCCACATCAGTAGTTCTTAAAGTGCAGTCTGGGGATCCCTGAGAGTCCCCAATACTCTTTCAGGGACTCTACAAAGTCAAGCTTATTTTCAAAAACCAAGGAATTATTTGCCTTTCACTCTTATTTTCTTACAGGTCTACAGTTGAGTTTTTCCAGAGCTACATGATGTGAAGAGACAGAAGTAAATATTTTAGATTTGTGGGCCACAGGGTCTGTCAAAAGTACTCAACTCAGCCACTGCAGTAAAGCAGTCTTAGACAATCTGTTAACAAATGGGTATGGTTGTGCTCCAATAAAGCTTAATTTACACAAATAGGCAGTGGTATGGATTTGGCTTGCAGATCCTAGTTTACCAACCAACCCCTGATCTAAACTGCAGCTATGAATCAAACATGAGAAAATGTCTGTGTCACACTCTTACAAGGCTTTGTAACAAGAAGGTGAACCAACACTGGATCACATGAAAATAACACAGCAAT
Organism: Mandrillus leucophaeus; assembly: GCF_000951045.1. Classification (NCBI taxonomy): domain Eukaryota; kingdom Metazoa; phylum Chordata; class Mammalia; order Primates; family Cercopithecidae; genus Mandrillus; species Mandrillus leucophaeus. The sequence goes on along the minus strand of NW_012104388.1, from coordinate 2,330,456 downwards.
TCAAGAAGGACACAGTGACTACAGTGAACACTGAGAAGTGGTCCTCAAGGTGAAAGAGAAAAATAAATGCCTTAATCAAACACAAAAGCAAAAGCAGAGCAATCAGGAATCATTTAAACCTAGGCTCTACAAACATGAGGGCATCAGTATGTTAAAGAACAGCACATAACTAATGTTCACAATGAGGATTCTGAGTCAGAGGAAATGTTTAATTATCTTCTATATATTTCTATCAAAAGAGGCAAAGAAACGTATCAATTTAAACAAGACTGGGATAACTATTTCTGTCAATGAGTATGCATTTTCACAGTCACTACCTGTCAAAGCCTGGGTCTGACTCACGTTTCTTTCCCATTCATTCCCATCTCCAGTGAATCAGCACATCCCTTTGATCCTTCCTCAGTCAAATGCGTCCCAGCACTTTACAACTACTCTGGAAAACAGTTTTGCCATATCTACTAGAGCTTGAACATACATATATCCAATGATCCATCAATTTCACTTCTAAGTATAACCATAGCACTATTTGTAATAGCCCAAACTGGAAACTACCAAATGATTATCAAGAGAAGGAGGAGTAATTGAATTGTAGTAAGTTTCCATAATGGCATTCCATACACAGCAACAAGACTGAACAATCTACAAGTACACACAAAAAACAATACGTACTGCTGAGAAAAAGAAGCCAGGAACATGATTTCATTTACAAAATGTCTAAAAGTAAGCAAAGAGAAATCTACACTTTTAACAGTCAGGACAGTTACTTTTAGACCAGGGCTTATGACTGACACCCAAGAGAGGTTAGTTTGTTTTGTTTTATTTTGTTTTTTTTGAGATGGGGTTTTTCTTTGTTGTCCAGGCTGGATTTGAACTGGGCTCAAGTAGTCCTCCGACCTCAGTCTCCTGTGCCAGGCTTTATATTTTATTTTATTTTTTTGAATGGAGTCTCACTTTGTCATCCAAACTGGAGTGCAGTGGCGCGATCTGGGCTCACTGCCACCTCTGCCTCCTGGGTTCAAGCAATTTTCCTGCCTCAGCATCCCGAGTAGCTGGGACTACAGGCGTGCGCCACCATGCCCAGCTAATTTTTCTATTTTTAGTAGAGACAGGGTTTCACCATGTTGGCCAGGCTGGTCTTGAACTCCTGACCTCAAGTGATCCACCCACCTCAGCCTCCCAAAGTGCTGGGATTACAGAGGTGTGAGCCACCACGCCTGGCCTGTTGTTTTTTCGATTTTCATGCAGGTTACCTGGATGTGTTCAATTTGTTCATTGAAAAACTTCATTGAACTATGTATCTATGATACAGTACCTTTCTGTATATATATCATAGTTTACTTTAAAAATTCAGTCCTAGTTTTCAATATTATGATACTAATCCTGAACTATTATACTGCTCATTTCATACCACTTACTGGACTCTCTACCTCTAGTTCCTATCCTTTCCAATATGGTTGAAAGACAGGTGTGAAATTAATCTACCAGAAACAGCTCTTTCATCTTGACCCTTCCCTTGTACCCATCCTAGAAGGACTGACCTTCATGGTTTCCCTTGACTTACAAAATAAAGTCTATAATCTCTAATTTAGCTTCACATTCAATATAATACTCTATATATTCCACTCTAAGTTCCAAACCTTTCTCCCTCATTATTGCCCCACAGCCTGCCCTTCCTGCCAGGTTGGGACTACTGTGCCATGTGTACTCCTGTTTCTATGCTTTGTCTACATTTTTACTACCTATTATTTGTAGCTTGAATTTAGCCCTTCATCAAAGAATACCCTGTGATAGCTCATATTGTCATTTAACGTTATGCTGTAGATGTCTTCTCTTTTTAAATTCGGGTATAATTTACATACGATAAAATGCATGGGCCAGCCTGTAGTCCCAGCTACTCAAGAGGCTGAGGTGCGAGGACTGCTTGAGCCTGGGAGTTTGAGGCCAGCCCAGGCAAGATAGTGAGAACCCTGTCTTTTTTTTTTTTTTTTTTTCTTTGGAGATAGCAGCTTGCTTTGTCATGCAGACTGGACTGTAATGGTGCAATCATAGTTCACTGCAGCCTCAGCCTTCTGAGCTCAAGCCATCCTCCTGCCTCAGTATCCTCCCCCACCCCCTAGCAGCTGGTAGCTGGGACTACAGGCGTGTGTCACCATGCCTGGCTAAGTTTCGTATTTTTTGTAGAGATGGGGATCTCACTATGTTACCCAGGCTTGTCTCAAACTCCTAGCCTCAGGTGATCCTCCAGCCTCAGCCTCCCCAAAGTGCTGGGATAACAGGTGTGGGCCACTGTGTCTGGCCGAGACCCCATCTCTTCAAAAAAAAAAAAAAAAAAGCACACACTGTAAATGGTCAGTTTTATGAATTTTTACAATTGTATATCCCCACATAACTACTATGACCAAGATACAGAACTTTTCCATTACTCCAGGAAGTTCTCCTGGACGCCTTTCCAGGCAATCTCCCCTCTCCCGATGAAGAAAACAACTTTCTGAATTTTTACAACCGCAGATTAGTTTTGCCTGTCCTTGGTGTTACATACATACCTTTCTGATAATTACGCATTTATATGTTCAGGAGAATGTGAAGGAGACCTCAGAGTGGAACTAAGGGGTGGTGTAGGAAGACCATGTCGACGCATCTCTTGGATTGCTCGTTCTCTATTAGTAAAGATCAAACAAGAGAGAGATAAATGCAAGCACAAGGAAAAATAAAATAGTAGTATACAAATATAATAGTTATTAGCAAATTTGTAATAAATTATTTAATTAGTATTACTATTAAATTTAAATCCTATGTTTTTGTAAAATTTTTAAGTAGTGGATAAAAGATTTCAATTAAAAAATTAAATATTATATGTACAGTGAGGAGCATTTTGCTTCTAAGGTATTATTTTAATGACAGCCTGCTATTCTGACATGGTTATAACATAATTGCTTTGAACAATCTCTTATAGTACATATTCTTTAAATTGAAATCTTTTATCCACTACTTAAAAATCATACAAAGACATAGGATTTAAATTTGATAGTAATGCTAATATACTAGTTACACTAATTATATATATACTAATATACTTATACTATATACTATACCATATACTACAACACTAATATACTAATTACATATAATATATAAGATAATATATAATATATAATACATATATGTAAATA
>NW_012104388.1:2254318-2326991 GCF_000951045.1 Mandrillus leucophaeus | reverse complement strand
ATAATATATTATAATATAGATTAGTATATTATATATTTTAATTATAATACATATTATATATAGTGAAAATAAACAGGATACCAACTGAACACACAGATAGACACACACAAACACTAGATGACGAGATGTTAAACTCAAAAAGGCTAATGGTGAGTATGGAGGGCAAAAATTTACAGATAAATTTTCTTCTTTATACTTAAAAAAATTATAGCAAACCTGTTTAATGTGTTCTTAAAAATTAAATGCCTACATGCTAGGCCCTTCTGTGGGATTTGGTTCTGGTAACCACCCTTGGCTTTCATGACACTACATTTCCTGGTTCTCTTTCTACCTAGATGATCTTTCCTTAGCTGTGTTACTGGATCCTTTTCTCCTGCCTATACTTTGATGTTCCCCATAACTAGGTTTACTCATTCTTCTGTTTTTTTTGTGTGTGTGTGTGACAGTCACTTGCTCTGTTGCCCAGACTCAAGCACAGTGGTACAATTATACCTCAAACTCCTAGGCTCAAGTGATCCTCCCACCTCATCCTCCTGAGGAGCTGGGACTACAGGTGCACACCTTCATGCCCAGCTAATTTAAAAAATGTTTATAAAGATAGGGGTCACACTATGTTGCCCAGGCTGGGCTTGAACTCCTGGCCTCAAGCGATCCTCCTGCCTCAGCCTCCTGAGGAGCTGGGACTACAGGTGTGCACCTTCATGCCCAGCTGATTTTTTAAATGTCTTTAGAGATAGGGGTCACACTATGTTGCTCAGGCTGGTGTTGAACTCCTGGCCTCAAGTGATCCTCCTGCCTCAGCCTCCCAAAGTGCTGGGATTACAGGCATGAACCACCATGCCGGGCCTACCATATCATCTTGCACATATAGCTAGCCCTCTCCCATCTTCCTGCCTCAAAATTCCCAAAAGTCAGATTGGAAAGAATCTATTGTCTCTATTATGCTTGCCTTCCCTGTGTCTGGGTCTGTCCCCACCAAGAATGGGGATTATGTTGCCATCTCCTTTGTGGGCTATTTATAGTCTCTGGACTAGACTCTTTCTGCCTTGAGCTCTTCAGTGTCTGAGATTTCTAATTAGTTCGGTGCTTCTCAAGATTTCTTCATTATTACTCTCCCAAAGGAACTTTTCTAGACTTTTTCCTCCCCAGATTATCCCTCCACCCCATGAAATTTTAATACACTGCTTATGTCCTGGCCCTTTGGAGGGACATAAACCATTCTACTAACTTATACTACCTAAAATTTTTTTGCTACCTCTATCCCCTACCCTCAAGAAACAATTTCTTCCTTTGAAGGACGGGAGGTAATATTGCACCCATGAGAAAGTATGATGTAGGTGGATAGTAAAGAGCAAGAAAGACATGGTCATGAGGCTCAAGGTTTCATTGAGGCCTAGAGGCAAAGAAAAAGGGGAGGAACTGTGGGGAGGTCTATAACCCTGGGCAATAGAGAGCTTGATTTAGGACTTCTGATTTGCAGAGAATTTAAGTTATCACTAAGAAATGGAAATCATTATATATGTATAGTTTAGTACATTCAGAAACTAGATCTTCTAAATTACAAGAAATTATCAATCCTGCTTTCATGTCTCTGCTGCTACCTAAGGCCTAATTTTTTGTTGGCTGGTTTGTTTTCTGAGACAGGGTCTCACTGTTACCCAAGCTGGAGGGCAGTGGCACGATCACAGCTCATTGCAGCCTCAACCTCCTGAGCTCAATCAACCTTTCCACTTCAGCTTCCTGAGTAGCTGGGACTACAGGCACCCATTATCATGCCCCAGCTAATTTTCAAAAATTTTTTTGTAGAGATGGTGTTTTGCCATGTTGCTCACGCTGATTTCAAATTCGTGGGCTCAAGTAAATCCACCTGCCTTGGCCTCCCAAAGTGCTGGGATTGCACAAGTCCTTTATGAAATTGTAAATATTGATTTCATAGCACACACTTCAAATAGCAAATCACCATAAAGTTTTGATGTAAATAGGTAAGAATAACTCAAAAACTGATCTAACAAGCAACTTGGCCACTATTTGAGAATGAAATCTCAGGAATGCAGACGTCTATGGTGTTAACATAGTAGGAAAGAGTAATGGAAGAAAAGTAACGTGGCAATTGATTTGCAAGTTAGACTTTGATTTAAAGCAGGTCTCTTTCAGGGTTTGTAACACTTGGGGATTAAATTTTTCAACATAAAGCAAATGAACCAAATTATGAGTGAATATGAAAATTACTAAGCTGTAGGGAATACATTGGAGAGGTTAAGGGTACAGGTTTTAGAATTAAAACCTGTTTGGTTTTACTCTTGGTCCTAACATTTACTATTTATGTGATCTCAGTTTCCTTTATGTAGGCATAATAATAGATTGTTGGTGGGATTAATCAGACACTTATATAGTGTCTGGCCCACATCTGTTAACTGCTGTTACTATCTTCAATATCATTACCTTTATTATGATTTGTATGTGGAACATCCTACTGGAACCATACATTTCGGAGCTCTTGTACGGATTGTTGTTCCTTCTCTACACTCTCTGAAATAACTGTGGGCTCTAATTTTGCCCTACAGAATGCTATAGGAAATATTTATACAACACTTGCTATTTTACCTTATTTTTCAGATTAAACAATTTTATTCAATAAATATTTATAAAGCATCTGCTATGTAATACTTGCTATTTTAGTTACTGTAGAGCTGTTATCGTCCCCAGTACCTGTTGCCTTTTTTAAAAGGAAGAATTGCCAAAGAAATGTACTTTATGTATTAGCAAGTTTGCTATTTCTAAGCCATATTAAATACTTTCTGAAGTATGATAGAGAACACATAAAAACACTGTCAAATGTTTAAAAAATTTGTCTTACCGTTCATATCTTTCAGTTGAGATCTGCCTTTTCAGGGCATCATAATCTGTTTGTAACTGTGCCACTTTAGCTCGAAGCATGGTGTTTTCCCGGCTTTGACTAGTTCTTAAAAACAAATTTAAAAATCCAGAAATAAATGTTCTGTTTTGTAAAGTCAAGTGCTGTGGTTTTTTAAATTAATAAAGAGAAGATCAAGACCTTTCAACAAGAATTCTCTAAACTTGTAGAGCTTTTATCACATTTTCTTTTTCATTCATTTATTTATGAAACATTTACTGAACATCTATTACATACTAAGCACTAAAGCAATGCTAGGGATACAAATTTGAATGGGACATAAACTGTAATATCAAGATGTAAAGTGTCGTCAATGGCTCTTTCTTGACGCTTGCCTTGGAAAGAGAAATATTAATATTTTTAATACCTTTCAAAAGCTCATTCTTCCATGCGTACTCTACTCTGGGTTTCCTTCCCTCTTCCTACAAATATGTCTAAATCCTTCTATTGTAAAAGTATGACATCATCAATCTCTCCCAAAGTAATCAATACACGTAATGTGGGTCAAATCTCATAGCCTTTTTAGAGTCCTTTTTCCTAATCTACAGCATAAAACACAGCCACCTCTTCTTCTCCTGAGAACGCTCTCTCTTCACTGACTCCTCTGTCCATTCCTCAAATGTAGGTGCTTTCCTAATGTTTTCTCTTCTCATTACTCTGCCACAGTACCACCTCTGTAGTGAAGATATACAGGTCTGCACCTCCCAACACGATGTTTCTCCTGAGCCAGTCTCCTAAATTTCCAAAAGCAGCAGACATATAAGCCAAATATTTTGGTTTTGTACACCCTTCATATGCTTTTTGTTTGTTTGAGACAGAGTCTCGCTCTGTCACTCAGGCTGGAGTGTAGTGGTGTAATCTCGGCTCACTGCAACCTCCACCTCCTGGGTTCGAGTGATTCTCGCGCCTCAGCCTCCTGAGTAGCTGGGACTACAGGTGTGCACCACCACACCTGGCTAATTTTTTTTTTTTTTTTTTTTGTATTTTTAGTAGAGATGGGGTTTCACCATGTTGCCCAGGCTGGTCTCAAACTCCTGAGCTCAGGCAATCCACCAGCCTTGGCCTCCCAAAGTGCTGGGATTACAGCTGTGAGCCACTGCACCCGGCCTATCCTTCATACTCTTAACCTTTCCTCCACTTCAAAAAAATTAAAAAATTATCCTTCACAAGCAACTGTCTTTGCATAAATTGACTTGAGACACTTACAATTTGCTTTCAGAAAGAGTTAACTTCTCCTTAAGTAGCTGGATTTCTGTATCCTTCTCATGGGAGGTTAAGTGAGAATGAAATTCTTTATCTCTGTTTGTAGCCAGCAATGATTCGAGGTTTTTAACTGTATGTCTCTCATTTGACAGTTGTTTTTTCAATAGGTCTGACTCTGACTTTACATTTTCTAATTCCACTACAACCTACATGAAAAACAAAGTGAGATTACTTCAGTACAATTTAAATTTACTCTGAAAAAATTACGTATATGACAATATAGCTCTGTGGAACTAGTTATCCATCACTTGTTTCATTTTGGGTATTGGTTAAAGATTATGAACCATTTCTTTAAGTATAAGAAAGACACTTTATTTTGAAAATAATCTTTGTTACTATGGGCTTATTTGGCTACAGGATCTACTCCAATCCTCAAATAGTTTTCAGTCATGGTACCTTGTCAAGAGAGGGTTATTAAGATAAAATCATAAGGGCAATGAGATCCTTCTGGTTGAATATGCTTACTCTGACTACATGATCAAGTCAGTATTGCAGCTTCTCAGTACTTGAAAATAAGGATACTACTAGATGAGTGAAAATTGAAAACAACCATGTTTGAAAACAAACACTAGGTTATTTAAAGTAATGCCTCTGTTTGGGAATGGCAAATTCTAGCTAAATAGACTTGTTTAAGATTTAAACACCTTGAGATTTTTATCGGGAAAAATACTCTATTTTGGAAGCACTGAACCGTTCAATCCTTCATTCAAGTCTTACTTTTTTTTTTTTTTTTTTGAGACAGGGTCTCACTCTGTTGCCCAAGCTGGAGTGCAGTGGCACAATCTCTGCTTACTGCAGCCTCAACATCCTGGGCTCAAGTGAACCTTCCCCGCCTCAGCCTCCCAAGTAGCTGGGACTACAGGCACATGCCACATTCCTGACTAATTCTTTGTACTTTTTGTAGAGATGGGATTCTGCCATGCTACCCAGGCTGGTTTCAAACTCCGGAGCTCAAGCAATCTGCCTGACTTGGCTTCCCAAAGTGTTGGGATTACAGGTATAAGCCTTCGTACCTGGCCTCAAGTCTTACTTTTAAACAGAGAAAGAATGTGGTAGGATATGTTCCTAATTTATAATCAGAAAATTCATAATTTCCTAAATAGCCATCTATTCCAAAACAGCACCCACTTTCATCACTACGTTTGCCTGAGAAATCTTGCAAAGAATCAAGCAGTCAAATCTGGTTGTCAAAATCCTGTAGTCAAAAGTAACTACTGTAGGCCGGGCACAGTGGCTCACGCCTATAATCCCAGAACTTTGGGAGGCCGAGGCCAGCAGATCACTCGAGGTTGGGAGTTTGAGACCAGCCTGGCCAACACAGTGAAACCCCATCTCTACTAAAAATACAAAAATTAGCCAGATGTGTCAGCAGATGCCTGTAATCCCTGCTACTCAGGATGCTGAGGCAGAAGAACTGGTTGAACCCAGGAGGCGGAGGTTGTGGTGAGTCGAGATCGCGCCACTGCACTCCACCCTGAATGACAGAGCAAAACTCCATCTCAAATAAAAAAGTAACTACTCTAAAAGGAAACAAATATATGCATGGTGTGGTGAATGCTAAAGTAAAACAATTAGAGTAGGGTTCAATAAAACAATTTGCCAAGACAATTTCTCCTTCTTACCCTCTCAAACTCAAGGCTTTTGGAATTCAGTTGCTGGGTCATAATATCTTTGCCTGAATCAAGTTTAATGCAAAGTTCTCTAAGAGATGACAAGTCATTTAATACTGTTGCTTTCTCATCTTCTTGATGTCTCAGCTCTTCTTCTAATCGAGACATGGCTTTTGCCATGGATGAGATCTGAGATTCATAAGCATGATGGGCATTTATGTGCTGAAAAAAGAAAAGGAAACAAGTAAAAAGTTAAAATAACCCAAACATTTTAAGAACCTGAATGTGTACAGCCAACAATCTCACTTTAGAAAAATATGACAGTCAATTTTTGCTTGTTTTAAAATACTCTCAGGAAGCTGCCTACTATTTAAAGATGACCTATTTAATGCTTAACAAAAGGAATTGTGTATAATTATTAATCATGGTAACTGTGTACCTCATGTGTATATTTATATATTTGGAAGATGTAAAAAAGAAAGTTATTGTGTCAGGGGGTTGTGGATATGAGGAATTTTTGAAATTGCATTAAATTTTTCCTTTATAAATTATCTTTGTTATAATAATGCCATTTCAAGAAAAAGTAACATATATACATATCACTCCTCAACTGTCTTCAGTTAAATTCTAAATTCCAAAAATGGGGTTTATTTCAAAACTAAATACCCGAAGAAATTTAAATTTAACTTAAATAATAGTAAGTAACTTTTTAATATTTTAATAACTGAAATAATGAAAAAAATTTCAAATACTGATACATTTTTTTAAGAAGAATCCACAGTTGAAATTTCTCACAATTTGAATTATGAGTAATAAATACAAACGGATATAAACTCTACTTCTGGGTTTTGGGAAGAATTCTGCATTTGAAAAATAAAATTATTGCAACAGGCTATTAAAATGGCCAGGTACAGTGGCTCACGTCTGCAACCCCAACACTCTGGGAGGTTGAGGCGGGAGGATCACTTGAACCCAGGAATCTGAAACCAGCCCAGCCAACATAGTGAGAACCTGTCTACAAAAAAATACAAAAATTAGTTGTATGGTGGCACATGCCTACAGTCCTTGCTACGTGGGAGTCTGAGGTGGGAGATCACCTGAGCCCAGGAGTTCAAGGTTGCAGTGAGCTATGGTCAAGCCATTCCACTCCAGCTTAGCCGATGGTGCAAGACACTGTCTCTTAAAAAAAAACTCCACGAATCCACATTGAAAATCTAATATTGTGCTGTGAAGATTCAATCAACTTCAACAATCGCAGAAAAGTATTTAGATTTTTTAGTGCATTACTAAAAGCTCCCCTAAACAAATACTTTATTGTGAAATTGGCTTATACTTTAGTAAAAGCTAATTTCATATACTACATAAGAACACGAACAATAATAAAGAACAAAATAATTGAAGATTAGTTGAGAATAGTTGCTGAAAAACTCTTCTGAAGGTTGAAAAGGATTTCTTTAACTAGTTATTATACTCTTCTTAACAGAAAAACTTTTAGAGACAGTGTATTAGTTCCCTAGGGCTGCTGTAACAAACTACCACAAATGAGGTGTTTAAAAAAAAAAACAGAAATTTATCCTTTCACAGTTCTGGAGGCTGGAAGTCCAAAATGTGGGTGTTGGCAGGGCTGGCTCCTTCCAGAGCTTCTGTGGGGGAATCTGTCCCATGCCTCTCTCCTAGCAATTGGTGGATACTGCCAGGGCTTGGTGTTCACTGACTTGTAGACATATCACTCCAATCTCTGCCTCAATCTTCACACAGCCTTCTCTGTCTATACGTATCTAAATTTCCCTCATCTTTGAAGGACACCCATCATTCTCTGGGTTAAGGCCTGCCTTAACCCAGCACAACCTCATCTTAACTTGTTCATATTTGCAAAAACCCAGTTTCCAAATAAGGTCATGTTGACGGATACGGAGGGTTAGGATTTCAACATATCTTTCTGGTGAACACAATTCTCCTACCCCCTGGTCCCCCAAAATTCATGTCCTTTCCATATACAAAATACATTCACTCCATCCCAACATTCTAGCATCAACTCTAAACCCAAAATCTCATCTAAGCACCATCTGAATCACATATGGGTGAGACTCTGAATATGGACCACATTGGGACAAAATTCTCCTCCATGTACAGACCTATCACACTGGAAAACAAGTAAACTGCTTCCAAAATAAAATGGCGGGATAGGCATACAATAGACAGTCCCACTGTAAAAGGGAGAAAATAAAAGGAATAAAGGAGTTACTAGTCCAAAGTCAGTCTGCAACCAAGCAGGCCGAATCCATTAGATTTCAAAACCCAATAATAATCATTTGTGCCTTGTTTATCTGGTGCTCTGTCCTCTGAGCCAGCCAGGGTGGCCCCACCCTGTGTCCCACAGGGGCAGTGGCCTTGCCCTCTGAAACCAAGGAGACAGACAGTAGCTCCATCATCTGGACCTGTCTGGGCTTGTGGTGGTAGCCACAGCCCCACCAGCCTCTGAGCTGCCCTTGGTGGCCTTGCTGGTCTCTGAGCTACCCTTAGAGTCATTCTGTCCTTTTTTTGAAGGTGAACTAGTAGCCAACTAGCTCTGTTGGTCTGTTTTCTGCTAGTAGGATCCCAGAAGTCCAATAGCCTTCCTTCATTTCATCCCATTTCTGCTTCTTTCAGTCAAAGCTGGCAGTGATTCTGCTGAGATGACTGATTGGATTCATGAGTCACATATCTAATCTCTTCACCAAGAGGTTTTCTAGTCACACTCTACAGCATACTGTCTGGATAGGCTAAGAATTTTCAAAATCATCAAGTTCTGGTTTCTTTCCTTTTTGTTTTATTGAGACAGGGTCTCACTTTGTCACCCAGGCTAGAGTGCAGTGCCACAATCTCGGCTCACTGTAGCCTTGACCTCCTGGGCTCGGTCCCCCGAGTAGCTGGGACTACAGTCACGTGCCACCAGGTTCAGCTAATTTTTTTGTATTTTTTGTAGAGACGGGGTTCTGCCATGTTGTCCAGGCTGGTCTCGAACTCCTGAGTGTAGTTTTTTGGTGGATACAGGTGGATTGCTTGAGCGATCTGCCTGCCCTGACCTTCTAAAGTAGTAGGATTACAGGTGTCAGCTACCACGCCCGGCTTCATGTCTTGGTTTCCTTTTTGCTTTTTAGTTCCTTCCTCCATTTCTCTCTTTCCTCTCACATTTTACTACAAGTAACAAGGAGAAACCAGGCTGTCTCTTCTGCACTTTGCTTGGAAATCTTCTCAGCTAAATATCTGAGTTCATCCCTTATAAATTCTACTTTTCTCCCAACAGCAGACCATAACTTAGCCAAGTTCTCTGTCACTTTATAACAAGTAACATCTTTTCTCAACTCTTTCTGAGACATCACCAGAGGAAACATTCATATTTCTGGCAAAATTCATCCATGACAACATATGTATTCTGTAAATAACAGAAGTTTTCTTTACAGCTCTCACTTCTTCTGAGTCTTCATCACAATTGCCTTTAATGTCCATATATCTACCAATGATCTCTTCAAGGCAATCTGGGCTTTTTCTGTCAAGCACTTCAAAACTCTTTCAGTCTCTACTCATTACCCAGTTCTAAAGCCACTTTAATATTTTCAGGTGTTTGTTGCAGCAGCAACCCACTTTCTGGTGCCATAATCTGTATTAGTTTCCTAGGGCAGCTATAACAAACTGCCACAAATTGTGTGGCCTAGAAAAATAGAAATTATTCTCTCATAATTCTGGAAGCTAGAAGTCCAAAATTCAGGTGTTGGCAGGTATGGTTCCTTCTGGAGATTCTGAGGCAGAATCTGTTCTTTGCTTCTCTCCTAGTTTCTGATGGCTACTGGCAGACCTTGACATTCCTTGACTTTTACACATATCACTCTAATCTTTGCCTCCATCTTCACGTGGTGTTCTCTCCTATGTCCAAATATCCATTGTCCTATCCACTATGACCTCATTTTAACTTGACTCCATCTGCAGAAACACTTTTTCCAAATAAGAGACTAGGGGTTGGTACCTCAATATATCTTTGTGGAGACTATAATTCTATCCGCTACAGATAGTCAATACTTTCTCCTGAAAGATAAAAATTATAAGACTACACAAATAAAACAAAAATGATAATAATGGCCAACTATTGTATATCAATCTAACCCTGGGTCCCTATACTTTAACTGAACTCACATTTTTTATTATGAGATTTTTATAGACTGTCTTTATGACAAAATCTTATTTAAATCTACATGCAAAAAAATAATGGTGGGCTCTTACCTTATATCATTTGTAAAACTTAACTCAAAATGGATCAAAGACCTGAGTATATGAGCTAAAACTATAAAACTCTTTTTAGAAAACATAGGGGAAAAGCTTTATGACACTGGAGTTAGCAATGATTTCTTGGATATGACACCACAAGTATAGGCATCAAAAGAAAAAAATAAATTGGACTTCATTTAAATTGAAAACTTCTGTACATCAAAAACTGTTCAAAAGGCAACCCACACAATGGGAGAAAGTATTTGCAAACCACATATACACTAAGGTATTAATATCCAGAATATATAAAGAACTTCTACAACAATTTAAAACAATCTGATTATAAAAAATGAACAAAGGATTTGAATAAGCATTTCTCCAAAGAAGATACAAAAATCGTTAATAAACAAATGAAAAGATGCTCAACATCACTAACCATTACGGAAATGCAAACCAGAAGCACGAGATACCGCTCCACTCCCATTACGATGGCTCTTATAAAACAAAAAATTAAAAAATTACAAGTATTGGCGAGGATGTGGAGCAACTGGAACCCTCATGCGTTGCTGGTAGAAATATAAAATGGTGTAGCACCATGGAAAAACCACATGGCTATTCTTAAAAAAATTAAATACAGAATTATCATATGATTCAGTAATTCCACTTCTGGGTATACACCCAAAAGAACTAAAAGCAAGCACCTGAACGGATATATTTGTATACCCATGTTCACAGCAGCATTATTCACAACAGCCAAAAGGTGGAACCAAATCAAATGTCTATTGACAGACGAATGGCTAAACAAAAACGTGGTACATACATACAATGAAATGTTACTCAGCCTTCAAAAAGGATGAAATTCTGATACATGCTACACAATACGAATGAACCCTGAGATAAAGTAAACCATAAGGCTAAGTGAAATCAGTCACAAAAGGACAAATATTGTGTGATTCCACTATATGAGGTACCTAGAGTAATCAAATTCACAGAGATAGAAAGCAGGGTGACAAATAATGGTGACAGTTACACAACATTGTGAATGTACTAATGCCATAGAACTGTCTACTTAAAAATGGTTAAAATGGGAAATTTGATGTATGTATCTTTTACTACAAAAAAAAGTAATGGGGCTTGTATGAAAATTAAGAGAATGACAGAAATTTATCACTGAACTTGATTTTATCAATGTTTACAACCTCAGGTCAATAAAGTATCTTTGAGGCTGGGCGCGGTGGCTCATGCCTGTAATCCTAGCACTTTGGGAGGCTGAGGTGGGTGGACTATTCAAGGTCAGGAGTTTGAGACCAGCCTGGCCAACATGGTGAAACCCCATCTCTACTAAAAATACAAAAAATTGGCCAGGAGTGGTGGCGCGTGCCTGTAATCCCAGCTACTCAGGAGGCTGAGACAGAAGAATCACTTGAACCCAGGAGGTGGAGGTTGCAGTGAGCCGAGATTGTGCCATTGCACTCCAGTCTGGGTGACAGAGTGGGACTCTGTCTCAAAAAAAAAATAAAAAATAAAAATAAAAATAAAAATAAAGTATCTTTGAATGTTTTCTGTTTCACCAAATAACATCTTTACAAAACAAATAAATATATTACCTCTTGAATTTCTTTTTCTAATAGCTCCACTCTTTCTCGAAGATGTCTCCTCTCAGTGTCAATAGAAAGAAGTTCCAGTCGAACTGAGCTGCTTTCTCCCTCCGCTTGATGGGCTTTGACCTCCCAGTCTTCAGCACGGTTATGAAGCATCTGAAATCTATCTAACAAATCTTGATTTTCTTTTTCCTGGTTTAATCATAATAAAATTGTTTCTAAATTAGTAACTGTCACTTACTGGAACATCCATGTCATAAACACATACATACACAGAGCATTCTGTTCTAATTTAGGGAGCATTAGTTATCTGTGCAGGTACCACACTAAAATCTATGGGAAAAATAGAAAAAGGCAGTAGGCAGGATCTCTACTTTAAAATGTTTAATATCTAATTGTAGAGGCAGAATAAACCAACATGAAAAAGTTAAAAAAAGAAAAACCCTCAGTCTTAAATCCAACCTAAATAGCATTTTTCACCTTGGCAGCCATTAAGCTCTCCCATCGTGACACCTCTGTTATGTATTTATGAACTCTGCTCTTCATTTCTTCTTTTTCTTGCACTGCTGCTTCCAATTCCAATGAGATTTCCTACAAATAAAAAAAATTAAAGACAATCTAAAATGAACACACCACCAAATAAATTGTATTTATATTCAAATAATTCCTTTGGAATTGGAGAATAAGATAGAGTAGGACAAAAGGAAAACTGTTCCTAAGTGTTATTTTCACATATTTTTCCTGGCAGATCTCATCTTTTTAAAACTTTTCAGACAGAGTCTCATTCTATCACTCAGGCTGGAGTGCAATGGCGTGATCACAGCTCACTGCAGCCTTGACCTTCTGGGCTCAAGCAATCCTTCCACTTCAGTCCTCCGAGTAGCTGAGACCCCAGGCAAATGTCACCATGCCAGCTAATTTTCTTTTAATTTTCTGAGATGAGATCTCACTATGATGTCCAGCCTGGTCTCAAACTCCTGGGCTCAAACAATCCTCCTACTTTGGTCTCCGAAAGTGCTGGGATTATAGGCGTGAGCTACCACGCCTGGTCTGATCTTGATTTTTTAACCAAACTTTATCACACATTTCCTATAATAGTCCTGATCATGTATCTGGTATTTACACTAAGGGCTAGCTATGGTCAGGGGCTGACATTAAAAAAATTCATAGTTCATCAATATGCTTTATGCTGAATAATACTGAAAACAATTTTTTAAAAACATAAAATATTTAAAACAGGAAAATCACTGGTCTCACTATAATCTGTTAGGAAACCAGCACAAACAAAACTAATACCTTTCAGTATTTGCCATTCTAAAACACTCATTCATTTAACTACAGGTATATTTCAGAGCAGACAGAAGTATCCTGAGTCTTTAAAACACAGAAACTTTGCTCTGGGAGTGATGCTGATGTCCTCACCCATTGGGTGACAATGATTTCTGACATACAGAATTTCATGCTCTCAGCTTCAGGTTTCCTTGCAACAAAGACCAAAATGGTGAGAAGATCAGTTGCACCCATTAGACACCCTGTGATATATAGCAGCATTCCAAGCAACTTTTTATTTTTTTAGATGGAGTCTCACTCTGTTGCTCAGGCTGGAGTGCAGTGGCGCGATCTCGGGTCACTGCAACCTCCACCTCCAGGTTCAGGTGATTCTCCTGCCTCAGCTCCGAGCAGCTTGGATTACAGGCGCGTACCACCACGCCTGGCTAATTTTTGTATTTTTAGTAGAGATGGGGTTTCACCATGTTGGCCAGGCTGGTCTCAAACTCCTGATCTCAAGTGATCCACCCACCTCAGCCTCCAAAAGTGCTAAGATTACAGGTGTGAGCCACTGCGCCCAGCCTAAGCTACATTTTTTAATACCCTGATAAACACCATTGTCCTTAATGAATTATTTATATCACTTATTTTTATGTAATTAAATTTTAGAAAAAAAATTTAGAGCTTTAATGTTTAGCAAACAATGGATAGTATAAAACTATCAAAATTTACGCATTGTGTTCGTACTTGGTTTTCTCTTGCTATTGTAGCCAGGTCATCTTGCAATCTTCTGTTTTCCTTAAAAGCAATTTCTCTAGATCTTCCTACTTCATCGAGTTCTTTGTGAGCTGCATCAAGCTGGCGCCGGAGGCTGTTTATCTCACGATCTCGATTAACTAATGTTTCTTTTAGCTGGCTGTTAAATGAGTGATGTGAAAATAATAAAGAAAACTTATAAAAACTGTAGTTCATTTAAAAGAAAACTTATAGTCTAAGTATACTTAGAATACAAATATACTGTGATTATAAGAAATTATAACTGCTGCATTAAGATACCTATTAATTAGGTAGAACAGATATTTTAGAGCTCTACCAATAATTACCTGCAAATGAAGTAAAAAAAAATAAATGTATTAATCCAACAATCAAGTAAACACAGAACACTTTCAAGTGTTAAAAGTTGAATAGCTTGAGCCCAAGAGTTCGAGACCAGCCTGGGCAATATAGGGAGACCCCGCTTCTACAGAAAAATTTTTTTAAATTAGCTGAGTGTGGTGGCACATGCCTGTAGTCTCAACTACTCAGAAGGCTGAGGTGGGAGGATCACCTGAGCCTGGGGAGGCCAAGGTTGCCGTGAGTGGAGATCATGCCACTACACTCCAGCCTGGGCAACAGAGCGAGACCTTGTCTCAAAAACAAACAAAAAGTAAAGCATAGATTGAATTGGCAAATACTTATTAAATGTCTATATCCCCACTATTATATAAAATGTTAAGGGTATGTAAAATAAATAAGCAACTTTTTTCTTGAAGTGGCTTACAATCTGCCTGGAGAGACTAGACATAAAACGTAAAATTTTGTGACAGCGCTCAAGATAGGTTTAGATGGAGAATAAATTCAAGATTGGCTACTAAATAATTTAAGTTTTAATGATTAGGCTCCAAGTGGCATAATTACAGTAAAAATAAGGAACAAGTAGGTATATAGGAGAATAGTTAATAAGACGTAAGTGTTTATATGTGGATGACAGAAAAGGAGAGGTTAAAGAGGATAACATATTTTCAAGCTGGAGACTGAGAAAATGATGCTACCATTGACAAAAATGGGGAAATTGAAAGAGAAATTCTTCTATTGCCACATTGCTACTGAATAGATAAAGCTGTATTCACTGAAAATCTCCTAAAAAGCTGGATGTAATTTCATTAATGACTTACTTCACAGCTGATTCACACTCTGAGATCATTAGCTTCATTTGAGCAACAGTTTTCTCCTATAGAAATTACAAAAATGTGTAAGATTTTAAACCAAAATGTCTTTAGCTAAATTTATATAACTTGTCATACTCATATAGTTCAAATATGCAGCTCAATTATATAAAGTATGCCTAAAACAAAGCTCCAAGTGAACATATCTCCATGTCCCAATCGTACTTCACATACTGGCGTGTTTTGACCTACCCTTGAATAGTTTTCTTGAGTTTGCTTTAATGAGATCTGATAAAATCACATTCTAGAAATAGATAAAATTACATTTTGAAGATTAACATTATTTGAAAAAAATGATATTTAAACATTAGAAAACATGGTCCTGGGTCTTAGAAACTTCTACATGGCCAATAATAATTGCATATTTGGGAAACTTCTGGTTCTAAGATGGTGGTGTAGTCACAAGCTGACTTCATTCCTCACAAAGAAAATCAAAAATAAATATACAATGTTAACATTATCATCAGCACTATCCCAGGACTCAAATACGAGGACAAGTCAGTTCCTGGGCCACAGAGACGTAAAAAACCTCTGAGCACACAATGACAGAATCGAATTTGCACATCTGTGATGTCCGTTCCCTCAATCTGCCTGGCACCAAGTACAAAGGAAAATTTCCTCTAATTCATGGTTTCTACACTGGAAAAAGTGAGATTGAGGTGGACAACCAGCTTTTCTACTATTTTGCATAATTTGGCAGGAGACCTGTTCCATGCCTCAACACACAGGAAACATCATGGATACCTGAAGGGAGACCTGTCCCTGAGGACACCCAGAGACAAAGTGGTGAGGTAGGACTACCTCCTCATCCCTGGAACCACTTCTCTGTTACTCGGCCAAAGACAGCAAATCAGAGTGGTAGTTCAGTAACACCATGCTGTAGGAGGTACATTCCACAGGTCCCCTGGGCACAAACCCTTAGCCAGCCCTTCCACACTGCTGGGACATCCCCTTTGGGACCTCCCCCATCCCAGATAGGTAGGGGTCTGAGCATTCACTAAAGCCAAGGCAAACTTGGGCTTTAGCCACCATCTAGTGACAAAAAGGAGGCAGTAACCTATGAAATAAAGTATAAGAAATTCAATAAAGTTTGAAGAATCTCTAAGCAAATATAACCAATGAAAACCAAAACAAGCCAGGCTGGGTGTGGTGGTTCAGGCCTGTAATCCCAGTACTTTGAGAGGCTGAGGCAGGTGGATCACCCGAGATCAGGAGTTCGAGACCAGCCTGGCCAACATGGTGAAATGCCATCTCTACTAAAAATACAAAAAATAGCTGGGTGTGGTGTTGCATGCCTGTAATTCCAGCTACTTGGGAGGCTGAGGCAGGAGAATCGCTTGAACTCGGGAAACAGAGGTTACAGTGAGTTGAGATCATGCCACTGCACTCCAGTCTAGGTGACAGAGCAAGACTCTGTCTCAAAAAACACAAACAAAAACAACAACAAAAAAACAACCCAGACAGAGAAGACTGGAGTAAATAACTAATCCTTTGAAGACACAGACATACATCCACAAGAAACAACAGCAAACAGGGAACCATGAACTCTTCAAATGGACAAAGCAAGGAACCAGTGATTGATCCTGACAAGACAATGACACCTGAGCTCTCTGGCCAAGAATTCAAAATTGAGGTATCAAGGAAATTCAGTGATCTCTAGGATAACACAGAAAATTCAGAAATTTATCAGAAAAAAATTTTTAATATATTTTTTTTGAGACAGGTCTCATTCTGTTGACCAGGCTGGAGTGTTTGGAGTGCAGTGGTGTAATCATGGCTCACTGCAGACTCAACCACCTAGGCTCAAGGGATCCTCCTGCCTCAGCCTCCCATGCAGTTGGAACCACAGGTGCACACCACTATACTTGGCTCATATCAGAGAAATTTAACCAAGAGGTTGAAATAATAAAAAATGGCAAACAAATCTTAGAATTGAGAAATACATTTCCTGAACTGAAAAATTCATTGGAGGATCTCAACAGGAGAATGGATCAAGCAAAGGCAAGAATCAGTGAGCTTGAAGACAAGCTATTTGAAATTACACAGTGAAAGGAGAATAACAACAACAAAAGAATAAAAAGGAACAAAAATTGCCTACAAGATAGAGAAAAATACAAAACCGAAGGATTACTGGTGTTCAAGAGGGAGTTTAGCAAGATCAAGGGGTAGAAAGCTTACTCAAAGAAATAACAGAACACTTTCCAAAACTTGAGAAAGACAAATTTCCTGGTGTAGGAAGGTCAGAGAACACGAAAGAGATTCAACCCAAAAAAGACTGCCCCAGGCCGGGCGCGGTGGCTCAAGCCTGTAATCCCAGCACTTTGGGAGGCCGAGACGGGCGGATCACGAGGTCAGGAGATCGAGACCATCCTGGCTAACACGGTGAAACCCCGTCTCTACTAAAAAATACAAAAAACTAGCTGGCCGTGGTGGCGGGCGCCTGTAGTCCCAGCTACTCGGGAGGCTGAGGCAGGAGAATGGCGTAAACCCGGGAGGCGGAGCTTGCAGTGAGCTGAGATCCGACCACTGCACTCCAGCCCGGGTGACAGAGCAAGACTCCGTCTCAAAAAAAAAAAAAGAAAAAAAAAGACTGCCCCAAACATGTAATAAACTCTCCAAGGTCAAGGACAAAGATAGGATCCTAAAAGCAGGAAGAGAAAAGCAAATAATATATAAAGGAACTCCAATTCATCTAGAAACAGACGTCTCAAAAGAAACCATACAGGCCAAGAGGAAGTAGACTATCATTTTCAAAGTGCTAAAAGAAAAAAACTGCCATACAAGAATATGTTATCCAGCAAAAGTGCCCTTCAATAAAGTCCTTCCCAGATAAACAAAAGCTAAGAGAATTCACCACGAACAGGGACATCTTAAAAGAAATGCTAAGGGAGTTCTTCAATTAGAAAGAAAAAAACTAATGTGCAAAAAGAAAACATTTAAAGGTATAAAACCCACTGGTAAAATTAAATACAGAGACAATCCCAGAACACTCTAATACTGTAGTATTAGTATTATAAGTGGTATACAATCCACTTATAATTCTAGTCTGAAGCCTAAAAAACTAATCTATCAAAAACGATAGCTACAGCAACCTGTTAAGAGACAGGCAATACACAAATCTGCAAATTAAGACAACCATAGGTCAAAATGCAAGGGAGATAAAGTGTAGAATTTTTTTTAGTTATTTCTTTGTGGGTTTTTTGTTTTGTCTTTTTGTTCGTTGTTTGTTTTTTAGAGACTGGGTCTTGTTCTGTCACCCAGACTTGAAGTGCAATGGTGTGATCATAGATCACTACAGCCTTAAACTCCTGGGCTCAAGTGATCCTCCTGCCTCAGGCTCCTGAATATCTGGGACTACAGGTACCACCATGCCCAGCTAATTTTTTTATTTTGGTAGAGATGGGGTCTCATTATGTTGCCCAGGCTAGTGTTAAACTTGTGGCCTCAAGCAATCTTCCCATCTTGGTCTCCTAAAGTGTCCGGATTAAGGTGTGAGCCAACATGCCTGGCCTTCTTTGTTTTAATTCTGTGTGTGTAATCTAAGATAAGTTGTCAGTTCTTTAAAATAACTTGTTATAAGATATGTTTTGTAAGCTTCATAGTAACCACAGTGTAAAAAGCTATAAAAAGCAATTAATTAAAACATACCACCAGAGAAAATCACTTAACCACGAAGGATGACAATAAAAAGTGAAGAAAGAGAAGAGTTATAAAACAACTAGAAAAAAAGCAAAAAAAAAAAAAAAAAAGGCGGCATTAAGTCCTTACATATCATTTACAACACTGAATGGAAACTGACTCCATTCTCCAATTAAAAGACTGAGTGTTTGAATGGTTAAAAATAAGACCCAACTATATACTGCCTATAGGAAGCCCATCTCACCTATAAAGACACAAATAAGACTGAAAGTGAATGGATGGAAAAAGGTATGTCATGCAAACAAAAACAGAAAGAGTAGCTTTACTCACATCAGACAAAGTAAACTAGAAGTCAAAGGCTATAAAAAGAGACAACAAAGGTCACTACATAGAATTATAAAGGGGTCAATACAGAAAGAGGGTATAATAATTATACATATTTATGCATCCAACACCAGAATTCCCAGGTATATAAAGCAAACATAAATAGATCTAAAAAGAGAGACACACTGCAATACGATAATGGTAGGGGACTTCAGCACCCCACTATCAGTAATGGACAGATCATGTTGACATAAAATCAACAAAGAAACATTGGAGTTAATCTGTACACTAGACAAATATGCCCAACTGACATTTGCAGAACATTTCACCCAAATGCTACAGAATAAATTCTTTTTATCAGCACATGGAACGTTCTACAGAATAGACCATAGTTCACACCATAAAACAAGTTTCAACAAATTCAAGAAAGTAGAAAGCATATCAAGTATCTTTTCTGAACAAAACGGAATAAAACTAGAAATCAGTAAGAGCAACACTGGAAACTACACAAACACATCAAAATTAAACAACAGTTGCTCTCGAATGACCAATGGGTCAATGAAGAAATGAAAAAGGCAATTAAAAAAGTATTGAAACAAATGAAAAGGGAAATAAAATGTACCAAAATCTATGAAATACTGCAAAAACAGAGCTAAGAGGGAAGTTTATAGCAATAAATGTCTGTATCAAAAAAGCTGAGGCTGAGCATGGTGGCTCATGCCTGTAATCCCAGCACTTGGGGAGGCTTAGCCAGAGGACTGCTTGAGCCTAGGAGTTGGAGACCAGCCTGGGAAACATGGTAAGACACCGTCTCTACAAAAAAATTAAAAATTAGCTGGGCATGGAGGCACATGTCTGTAGCACAAGCTAATTGGGAGGCTGAGGTAGGAGGATTGCTTGTGTCTGAAAGGTCAAGGCTGCAATGAGCCATGATCTTGCTACTGCACTTGCCTGGGCAATAGAGTGAGACCCTGTCTCAAAAAAAAAAAAAAAACAAACAAAAAAACCAACAAGAAAAATCAAGACTTCAAATAAACAACCTAGTGATGATGTACCTCAACTAGAAAGACTTCAAATAAACAAACTAGTGATGATGTACGTCAACCAGAAACTAGAAAGGAACTAGAAAAGCAGGAACAAACCAAACTCCAAATTAGTAGAAGGTCAGAAAGAATAAAGATCAGAGCAAAAATAAATGAAATTGAGATGAAAATATAAAAGATCTGCTGGGCACAGTGGCTCACGCCTGTAATCCCAGCACTTTGGGAGGCCGAGGTGGACAGATCACGAGGTCAGGAGATCGAGACCATCCTGGCTAACATGGTGAAACTCCACCTCTACTAAAAATACAAAAAGAAATTAGCCAGGCGTGGTGGCGGTCGCCTGTAGTCCCAGTTACTCGGGAGGCTGAGGCAGGAGAACGGCATGAACCCGGGAGGTGCAGCGTGCAGTGAGCCGAGATTGCACCACTGCACTCCAGCCTGGGTGACAGAGCGAGACTCCATCTCAGAAAAAAAGAAAAAGAAAATACAAAAGATCAATGAAATGAAAAGTTGGGTTTTTAAAAAGATAAACAAAAATCAACAAACCTTTAAGGCTAAGAAAAAAAGAGACAAGATCCAATAAATAAAATCAGAAACAAAAAAGGGGACATAACTGTGACCATAGAAATACAGGGCATGAAAGACAATTACAATCACATGCCAAAAAACTGGAAAACCTAGAAGAAATGGATAAATTCCTGGACACTTATAAGCTACCAAGTTTGAACCATGAAGAAACAGAAAACTTCAACAAACCAATAACAAGTAATAAGATAGAAGCTGTAATAAGAAGTCTTCCACAAAAGAAAAGTCCAGGACCTAATGGCTTTACTGCTGAACTCTACCGAACATCTAAAGAAGAACTAATACCAATTCCTGCTCAAACTCTTCAAGAAAATTGAAGAGGGTGGAATACTTCCAAATTCATTCTACAAGGCCAGCATTATCCTGATACCAAAACCAGACAAAGACACAACAAAAAAAGAAAACTACAGGCCAATATCACTGATGCACATAGGTGCAAAAATCCTCAACAAAATACTAGCAAACTAAATTCAACAATACTTTTTAAATAAATCAAAAAGATCATTCACCGTGATCAAGTGGGATTCATCCCAAGGATGCAAGGATGGTTTGACATGCACAATCAATAAATGTGATACATTAACAGAAGAACAGAAGCCATATAAATCATTTCAATAGATGCTGAAAAAGCATTCAATAAGTTGCAACATCCCTTTATTGTAAAAACCCTCAACAAAGGGTACAAAAAAAAATACCTCAAAATAACAAAGGCCATATATGACAAACCCTAGAGTCAACATAATATTGAATGGGGAAAACTTGAAAGCCTCTCCTATAAGATCTGGAACAAGCCAAGGATGCTCACTTTCACACTTTTATTCAACATAATCCTAGAAATCCTGGCCAGGGCAAATAGTCAAGAGAAAGAAATAAAGGGCATCCAAATTGAAAAGAAGAAGTCAAATTAGCCTTGTATGCAGACTACATGATCTTGTATTTAGAAAAACTTTAACACTCCACTAAAAAACTGCTGGAACTGATAAGAAAATTCAGTAAAGCTGCACAATACAAAATCAAGATTACAAAAATCAACAGCATTTTTATACTCCAACAGCAATCTGAAAAAGAAATCAAGAAAAAAATTCCATTTACAATAGCTGCAAAGAATAGAAAACACCTAGAAATCAATTTAACCAAATACATGAAAGAGCTATACATGGAAAACTACAAAACACTGATGAAAGAAATAGAAGAGACTATAAAAAAATGGAAGGATATTCCATACTCATGGATTGATGGAATTAATGTTGCTAAAATGATAATAACACGCAAAGCAATTTACAGATTCAATGTAATCCCTATTAGAACACAATCAACATTCCTCACAGATACAGAAAAAAAAAATCCTCAAATAAATTGGAAAGACCCCAAATAGCCAAAGCAATCCTGAGCAAAAAAACAAAGCTGGAGATCACACTAACTGACTTCAAAATATACTATATAGCTAGCCAATCAGCATGGTACTGGCATAAAAACAAGACACACAGACCGATAGAACATAATAGAGGACCCAGATATAAATCCACACATTTAAAGCCAACTCATTTTCAACAAGATGCCAAGAACATACAATGGGAAAAGGGCAGTCTTTTCAATAAGTGGTGCTGGGAAAACTGGATAACCACATACAGAATAATGAAACTGGACCCCTATCTCTCACCACATACAACACTCAAATCAAAGTGGATTAAAGACTAGAATCTATGACCTGAAACTATGGAACTACTAGAAGAAAATGTTGGGGAAATGCTCTGGGACATTGGTGTGGACAAATATTGTTTGTGTAAGACTTTAAAAGCACAGGCAACAAAAGTAAAAACAGACAAATGGGATTACATTAAGCCAAAAAGCTTCTGCACAGCAATGGAAACAATTAACAAAGTGAAGAGACAACCTACAGAATGGGAGAAAATATCTGCAAACTATCCATCTGACAAGGGATTAATAAACAGAACATACAAGGAGCTCAAACAACTCAACAGCAAAAAAAACCAAATAATTCAATTTTAAAATGGGCAAAGATTTTCATAGACAGTTCTCAAAAGAAAATATACAGATGGCCAAAAAGCATGTGAAAAAATGCTCAACATGACTAATTATCAGAGAAATGCAAATTAAAACTACAATGAGATATCATCTCACCCCAGTTAGAATGCCTTTTATCAAAAAGATGGGGAATAACAGATGCTGGCAAGGATGTGGAGAAACAGGAACTCTTGTACACTGTTGGTGGGAATGTAAATTAGTACAGCCACTATGGAAAACAGTGTATGAAGGTTCCTCAAAAAACTAAAAATAGAACTACCATATGATCCTGCAATTCCATTATTGAGTAAATATCTGAAAGAGAGGAAATCAATATATCGAAGAAATATCTGCCCCCAGTATATATACACAGGAAATATTATTCGGCCATGAAAATGAATGAAATGCTGTCATTTGCAGCAACACGGAAGGACCTGGAGGTCATGATGTTAAGTGAACCATGTCAAGCACAGAAACACAAATATTGTTTGTTCTCACCCATATGTGGGTGATAAAAAGTGGATCTCATGAAGGCAGAGAGTAGACTGGTGGTTACTAAAGGCCAGTAAAAGGATGAGGGAGGAGGCGTGAAGAGAGGTTGATTAATGAGCACAAATATACACTTGGAAGTAAGACCTGGTGTTCGAGAGATATCAGTAGGGTGATTCTAGTTAACACTAATCCAGCACACATTTCAAAACAGCTAAAAGAGAATAATTCACACATTCCTAGCATAAAGAAAAAAATAAAGTGATAAATATCCCAATTACCCTGACTTGATTATATGAATGTCTCAAATTATCACATGTAACTCAAAAATATGTACATCTCATATGTACCAATAAAAGCACATAAACTTTTTATTCATTCATTCATTCATTCATTCATTCACTCATTCATTCATTTAGAGGCAGAGTCTTGCTCTGTCACCCAGGCTGGAGTGCAGTGGCATGATCTCAGCTCAGTGCAATCTCTACCCTTGGGCTCAAGTGATCCTCCCACCTCAGCTTCCTGAGCAACTGGGACCACAGGTGCATACTATCATGCCTAGCTATTTTTTTTTTATTTTTGGCAAAGATGGGGTCTCACCATGTGGCACAGGCTTGTCTTGAACTCCTGAGCTCAAGCAATCCTCCCGCCTCAGCCTTCCAAAGTGCTGAGATTACAGGTGTGAGCCACCATATCCTGCCAAAAGTAAATAAACCTTTAAAAAAAGAAAAGCATACGTGAAAATACAATAATCTTTTCGGGCTAGGGGTAGTGGCCCATGCCTGTAACTCCAATTGCTGAGGTGGGAGGATTCCTTGAGCCCAAGAGGTAGAGGCTGCAGTGAGCTGTGATCATGCCACTGCGCTGCAGCCTGGGCAACGGAGTGAGATCCCATCTCAAAAACAAACAAAAAAAAATCTGTTCTGTTTGGATGCTGGAGAATTATATTAAATGATCACATACTTTATTAGCTAGGTTTTCTTGCAAATTTGCAATCTTTTCTGTCTTCTCATCTACAGTCTCCTGGAGAAAGTCTTTTTCTTTATCAATAACACCAATGGTCTTTTTCATTACATGAGCCTCCTCATCCTGTGAAGTCATCTTAAGGTTTAATTCATCTGCAAATGAAAAGAAACGTTTGTTAGACAAAGTATATTAGGATTAGCAGAAACAAAATTTAAAACATTTACCTATTTTTTCCTCCAGTATTTTAATTTGTGCTTGGGCTGATTCAAGTTCACCTCTTTTAATGGAAAGTCGGTGCTGATAGTCATCAACTGACCGCTGTAGCTGCTCAATTACTATCCTAAAGAATCAATAGACAAAAACACATGGTATTCTTTCTCTCTCATAGAAATACTTTTAAAAAATGAGATTTCTTAAAAATATTTTGATGTCTTATTTTTAAAGTTTTTGTTATTTTTTATTTTAAAGCTCTTCCAGTATAATCTATGGCATTATATATTATTTCTAGCTGTCCACTATTCTCTAAAACGGTTCCATCTTCCTAAAAATAATACAGTATAAAAATCAAATTAATTGTGTGTTCTTTTCTAGAAGCTTCTTGGTAGTTTTAAAGCTCTTCTTAGTTTCCTAATGTTAACCCCTTTTCCTTTAAATCTTTTTCTAATAGTGCAGGCAAAGGAAAAATCCTGTTCTTACAGTATGACCTGGCATTTCAAAGCACTATCCATAAATTCTAACCATCCCAACCAGTGAGTTATTTTTTTTGTTTGTTTGAGACAGGGTCTCCCTCTGACACACAGGCTGGAGTACAGTGGTAAGATCTCAGCTCACTGCAACCTCTGCCTCCTGGGCTCAGGTGATCCTCCTACCTCAGCATTCCTAGAGGCTGGGACTACAGACGTAGACCACCAGACCTATCTAATTTTTCTATTTTTAGTAGAGATGGGGTTTTACCATGTTGCCCAGGCTGGTCTCAAACTCCTGAGCTCAAGCAATCCATCTGCCTCAGTCTCCCAAAGTGCTGGGATTACAGGCATAAGCCACCATTCCCAGCCCTGACCTGTCAGCTTTTAATATTGCTTCTTATTCTGATTTTTTGGCTGAGTAGTCAAATGGAGTCACAGAAAGCAGGGAAAGTAGGCATTTCCCACAGTACAATGGGGATTTAAGATTAAAGACTTCGTTCAGGGAGCAAAAGAAAGGATGTACAGAGGCCTACGTGGTTAACAATAAAGACGGTTTCAGAGAAATCTGTTACTGATCAGTAGGATTATTTTTCAGAAGTACTGTTCCTGGAAGGTTTAACAGTAAAAAATCGCTTTCATGTCATGCAGTCTTCAGAACACTTTTAGCCCTGATCTGGGAGTTCACAATCCTGCCTTGCTGAAAAGACACGGCTCTCATCTCAGAGTATTTACCAGGAATTTCCATGGATTCCTTTTAGGTTTCCTTTGAGGAATAAGACATGGAAAAAGATACTGAGGAGAGCTTAGCTTAGAATCGCCTAAAGGAAAGGAGGTTTGAATTCCAAAACCACTAATAAGATGGGACATCTTTATAGAAATGAAGTTTTACTTGGCAGTATTGAGGTATTCTGAAAGACAAAACACATGACCTGACTGTTCTAATAGCAAGTGAATGATGATCAAGAGATAGGGAGGAGAGTCAAGTTGGGACTGATTTATTTAGACTTGCAAAACTAAACCAAACCAAATTAGAAAGACACTAGGTTCAAGCAATCTTCCTAAAATTATGTGTGAGGTTCGGGTTCAGGTGACTGCACTGTATTCAAGCTATTCCTAAAAGCTAGAACTGCTGTTCCATGGGATATAACAACAGAGAGTAGTACTTTGTACACATTAGCTCATTTATTCCTAGAACAGTACCATAATTAGGATGGTTCCATAATTAGAACTATTATCCCAATTTAATACAAACAACAAAAAACTTGTCCAAGGTCACCAAGCAAGTAAGGGCAAAGAAAAGATGCAAATTAAGGCTAATCTAACACTATAACGATGTTCTTCTACTACATCGTAATGCCTTATTTGCAGAATATAGGAAGGCCAACATCCTCTATGTGAAAGAGAAAACGCCTGCCAGGAAGCTATACAGAGTCCTTTCAAAAAAAGAATGGCCCGCAGAATCCCTAATGAAGGACACTGAGCAGTTGGCAGTGCTTGAAATTCCAGGTAGAAATGTAAAGACTGCTTTATATCTAACTTCATAAAGCGGGGTGACTTCCTAATGAAAGTGGGGTTGACAAAGGCAGGATCACATCTTGATATACATACATATAAAGGAAGCCCTTGGGTGAGTCCTAAAAATAGCTTTGTTTTTTTATATTCTAGCGTAGAAAGAAAAGAAGACGAGACTCGATACCAGACCTTGAATTTAACTTTTCTGACCAAAGTTTTGCTAAGATAAAGGTTCTCTCAACGAAACAGTTGAGGTGTAAAAGTCACAGGAAAGAAGAGTTGAGTGACTGCCGTTATTAATTGTTCATAAAGGTGTTTGGAAAGGAAATTTTGAGAATCAAGTTAGGAAAAATGAGCCAGTTTCTTAGCTTCGAAAATGCTATAAACGTAGCAAAGGGAAGTAACAACTTTTCACCAGAGAGTGAAGCAATAAAAATGAACTTAAGTTCTGGCTCTCCACTTAGCAGATGTGACTGGGTAGAGGTCCATCTCTTTGAGCTTCAAATTCCTCAGTTATATTATATTACACAGAGCTATGCATGATCTCATTTTAGGGGACAAAAGTAATTATTTCCATCATGATGCAGTAAATTTTAAACAAAGACAGCATCTTAAAGGATCCTCTGTTCCTAAGAAGTGTTCAAGTTCTAAAATGGAGCTAAAGCACCATCTAAGGTAGGTTTGGAATTTTAACGACCTATTAGAAGAAAAAAAAAAAGAGAGAGAGAGAGACTGATGTGGTAGCCCTGTTTTTATTTTAGATTTCTCCCAGTAGTCTATAGTTACAGCCCACCACTAAGAAAGATGAGTAAGTATCATCTCTTGATCAGTCAGAGAGGGAAAAGAAATTAGGCATGGATTTTCTTTTAGATTTCTTCATGGGGATGATGGTTGTAACTGGTGGCCCTAGATCCCTTGACCCTTTCAATTCTAGATCCACAAACTCAGCTATCCTCACTCAGGGTCCTGGTTCCTCTTTCTTTCCTGGTAGAAAAAAAATGTTAGGAATGCCCAGAAGACAGTTCTTAAGCATCCCAGGTGACTTATGAGTCTTCTTTCCCTTATCTAAAATGGTTCTCTTGAGCCCAGGAGTTCAAGAACAGCCTGGGCAACATTGTGAGATCCTGTCTCCACAGAAATTTTTAAAACTTAGCTGAGTGTGGTGGTGCATGCCTATAGTCCCAGCTACTCAGGAGGCTGAGATGGGAGGATTACTTGAGCCAGGAGGTCAAGGTTTCAGTGAACCATGATTGTGCCACTACACTCCAGCCTGACAGAGTGAGACCCTGTCTCAAAATAAGTAAAATAAAATAAAATGGTTATAAATTACCTTAACAAATAAATACTTCTCATGGGAGACTAGTTACATTTGGTTTTCTGAATACAGCTAAAGAAATCCTAATAAAACAACTAATATATATGGGCTAGAGTTTATGGGTCATTTCCAGGAAAATCTGCTACAGCATCTATTTGATACTAGATAAGAGTATACCCTCTGGTTTTGAACAAACGCAGATAAAGACTAAGGTGAACTGAGAACAGTCT
Source organism: Mandrillus leucophaeus (assembly GCF_000951045.1). Taxonomy (NCBI): domain Eukaryota; kingdom Metazoa; phylum Chordata; class Mammalia; order Primates; family Cercopithecidae; genus Mandrillus; species Mandrillus leucophaeus. The sequence goes on along the minus strand of NW_012104388.1, from coordinate 2,299,293 downwards.
GACAGTATTTTCAGCTGCAGGATTCTCATTGTGTAGAGCCTCGTAGCTGGCAGTTGTGAGGCTTAAGGATGTTTACTAGGGGGTTGACTGAGAAAAGTGAGTTGTCTAACTGGGCTGGAAACAATTTTTCCTTGAGCAGGGGTTGACAAACTACAGCCGGATGCCAATTTCTGCAAGGCCTGAGTGGTATTCATGGTTTTTACATGTTTAAATGACTAAAAAAATTTTTCAACAGAAAATTATTATTTAGCGACATATGAAAATTATATGAAATCCAAATTTCAGTGTCCATAATAAAGCATCCAAATACAACCACACTACTTTGTTTTATATATTGTCTAGGGCTACTTTCAAGCTACAAGGGCAGTGTTAAGCAGGTGTGACATAAACTATATAGCCCACACAGTCTAACAGGGTGTCCAAGCGAGATAATAACAGTCACAGGTTCTTAGGTTCTGTTTCTGGTTGGGCCAGTAAAGTCTCTTCCTCATTCCTGTTTCGCTTATTACTAGAGACAGACTAAAAACCATGGCTTCAGGCTGCTGAAAGCCTAAAACAAAACAAAAGAGACAACAACAAAATGTGGTGGGTTGGATAAGCTTGGTCTAAAATACTGACTCTTGTCTATTTACAAAAAAAAAAAAACAAAAAAAAGACTGTTGACCTCAGCTCTAAAGACTGGCTAGCATGCTCCGGGAGACTATCCTTCCTGGGTAGACAAAAGTTCCTTTACAGCATTCTGTAGCTTTGATCTAGGGTATAAAATGCCAGATCTATTAAATGCTGCAATTAAAGGGAGATGACAGTAATTTAACTTTAAAATGTGGTTAAAAAGTGAGATTTTATATTATGCGCTCTGAAAATAGACAAAGAAACTAGACAAAAGATTCTCCATTTGGACAATTAAACTGTGCTTAGGCCGGACACGGTGGCTCACGCCTATAATCCCAGCACTTCGGGAGGCTGAGGCGGGTGGATCACCTGAGGTCAGGTGTTTGAGACCAGCCTGGCCAACATGGTGAAACCCTGTCTCTACTAAAAATACAAAAATTAGCCGGGCATGGTGGCAGGCACCTGTAATCCCAGCTACTCGGAAGGCTGAGGCAGGAGAATTGCTTGAACCCAGGAGGTGGAGGTTGCAGTGATCCAAGATCGTGCCACTGCGCTCCAGCCTGGGTGACACAGCAAGAGTTTGTCTCAAAAAAAAAAAAAAAAAAAAAAAAAACATGATTATGCTTGATATAGAAAAGCCTGTTTGTTGGTAATAAAATTTGGTGGAAAAGGCCTGACACAGGAAGGGAAAAAGAAGATGGGTATCTCAGGGGGATGGAAAGGAACATATGCCTCATCTATCTGAGACAGTCTCACTCTGTCACCCAGGCTAGAATACAGTAGCATGAGCACGGCTCACTGTAGCCTTGAACTCCTAGGCTCAAGCAATCCTCCTACCTCAGCCTCTCGGGTAGCTGGGAATATAGGCGCATGCTACCATGCCTGGCTGACTTTTGTATTTTTTGCAGAGATAAGGTTTTACCACATTTCCCAGGCTGCTCTTGAATTCCTGGGCTCAAGTGATCCTCCCACCTTGGCCTCCCAAGTGTTGAAACTATAATCCCAAAGTGTTGAAATTACAGGCACGAGCCACCATGCCTGGCCCTGACTCTCAGCTTCTACAATGTCTTCATGTCAAGGAAAAGAGAACATAATGTGATCAAAGGAGTAGCAAGAGCTCTATTAATCATATTGAAAGTGGCAAAAGGTTTGGATAACGTGGTTTTACTTCCCAAGAGTGCTGGGTATGATGGTTTGTATTTGGTTTTGCTTTGGACTTGGATTCAATGGTTTTAACTCATGGTTCTACCAATACTCACTGATATGGAGAATACGACTGATACACTTTCCTAAGAGACAAGATAAGTTATATTTTTCTGTTACAGCAAAACGAAGTTATGAAATAATGTCATATCCCCAGGTTATACAAGGTAACCTGGTAGAAAGGTAGACAAAAATTCTCACTATGGGCCAGGGACTGAATTACTCCTAGGTGAGGGAAGAGGCAGATTGAGCTCATAAGAGAAAAGGATATTAGTATTAGTACAAGAAGTAAAACTCCAAAGGAGCTATAGGCTAGGTTATCCAAGAGACGGCACTGAGAGCTCTGCCTTCTAAGACTGGAAAAAGCCTCCTATGAGGAAAAGAGGTGTTTCAGCTATAACCTCAAGGAAAAACAAAATGGATTAAATGCTAGATCCAGTCAGCTGGACACAAAAGTGAAAAGTAAAATTCTGGATGACAAGAATATACCATGTTATCTGTACTTTGGAGCTGAATCCAGACATGAGCCAGAGGGCATACTGGTCCATTCAGCTCTCCTCTTACAGAAAAAAGCAAAGAAAAAAGCAGTATCTACTTTAGTTCTTCCTGAGGTCTAACCTATCAAAACTATCGTCAGAGAAGCAAAAGAGCAAAACTGGAGATGTTCTGTATGAGTCACTAATATAGTATTCCTTAATTAACTAGACACACCCAATTCTTGGTCTTATTTCATTAAGTCATTAGATAATCAGAGAACCCTTATGAACTACAGTCACAGACTTTTCCTAATTCCTTTGATTCTCATATTTGCTCTGTTTACTATATACTTCTGTGATTCCTAGTTTTTTGTGTATTGGATCTGTGTCTTTTTTCTCATCATTTATTTTTGTTCTTTAGAGTTCTGGGTGACTTTCATGAGTTTGTTTTTTTCTATTTCACCAACTCAGTTTTCTGCAATATCCAATGCCATTCACTAACTTTTCAGTTTTAATTTGTTAAATCTTTTTTTTAAAAGTGTCATTACTATATCCTTTCTGATCTCAAGTTGTCACTGTTTCATGACTAAGTGTTTCACAGATGTAATGTCTTGCTGACATGTGAAAATCTTTTCCTGATTCTGACTGCAAATGTAATTTAGAGAGAAGTGTTTCCTCAGATTCTTCAGAGTGGTCCCCTTTTTCCGACCTTCAGTATCTTTTTAGTTATTGCAGCTACCCTGACCAGAAAAAAAGCTTTGTTTGCCTTTTGTTTCCTTGAGTCTTCTGTATTCTAAATTAATTAATGACTAACAAACAACCTAGTATGCTAAGGTAATACTTATTGTATTTCTCAGCCCCATATTAGTCATCTAAACTTTTTGATTTTATGTAAAAAGTGTTTCTTAAATTTGGTCTCTGTTCTCTGAGTTCATTACCACTGCTTCAGTCCAGATCCTTGGTCTCCTTTTTTTGCCATCAATCTCTAAGACTTGAAATCCATGTTCCATATTTCCACCAGAGTTAGCTTCCTAAAAGGAATACTATTCATATGTCTTACCTCCCTACTTAAAAATTTCTGTTTCTAAGTCAGAAAAAGCTAAAAATAGGAGATAAATTCTCTGACTTTACATTTCACTGAAACAGGCAAGAAAGAGAAAGAAAATGGCATAGGTAGTAAACAATTCTGTAATTTCTAGTAATCTTACACTATGGAATACAAATGATCTGAAGTATTTAATAGGATTTCAAAAGGAAGGAGGTTGAAAAACTTTGCCTGCAATCATAATAATCTGTGAAATTTCTTTTAAAAAACACAGATACCCAAAACCTACCCAAGTAGATTCTCAGTGAATTAGAACCTCCCAAAATCAGCCCCTTAAATTCATACTTTTCAAAAGCTCCCAGGTGAGTCTGCTGCAAAGCCAACTTCTAAAACTACTGCTCAAAGGCCCAGTCCAAAATGCTATGGTTATAAACTTTACATAACCACAAACACGTTCCCAAAAATGAAATTAGAAAATTTTGAATAAACTTACCTAAGTGAGTTCACCTCTGTTTTCTGATGAGATGAGTCACCAGCCACATGGCTAAATTTTTGAGCTTGGACTTTTAACTTGTTCTCTAACGACTCTATTGTTTCTTTCATTATTAACACTTTAGACTTTAATTCATATTTTTCGCTTTCAAGCTATAATTTAAATTAAAAAAATAATAGGTATACATCTTAATATGTTAATTATATTTTTCTTAGGCACTCTTTAATAATATTTCTGGAAGAAAACTAAGAACATAGATTTAGTTTTAAAAAAATTTTAGAAGTCACATGTACAGTTTAGGTTCTAGGAGTCAGAATGGGTGTAAACTTTCTCTCTCCTCACTATCACTAAAGAGACAAACAAAATATAAAAAGCATGAAGAGAAAAGAATGTATCTATAACAGCAATGAAACAGGAAGGGAAACCACTGGTAGCGTGAAAATTTTGGGGCATTTCTAAAACACAATAAGTAAATAGGACTGAATTGAGGGGAAAAAAACACAGCATAAAACATTGTAACCCAAACACAAAGTGGGCAAGATTTATGTGAAGAAACAGTATAATTTTCCTGAAGAGCACAGAACATAACCTGACATAATGTAAAGGCACACAATGTTTCTTGATGGGAGCACAATATTGTAAATATAATAAAATGTCCTCAAATAATTGTAAATTCAATGGAATTCCAACACAAATTCTAACACATCCTTTTTAAAAACAGGGATGGCTTAGATTTGATTCCAAATTCATTTACCAAAAAAAAAAAAGAAAGAAAAAACCGGAAAAATTTTTGGAAAAAATACAAGTACACTTGCTTTTTGAGATATCAAAACAAACTATAAAGTTACTATATGGGAGGCTGAGGTGGGCGGATCACGAGGTCAGGAGATGGTGACCACCCTGGTTAGCACGGTGAAACCCCATCTCTACGAAAAAATACAAAAAATTAGCTGGGCATGGTGGTACATGCCTGTAGTCCTAGCTACTCGGGAGGCCGAGGCAGGAGAATTGCTTGAACCCGGGTGGCAGAGGTTGCAATGAGCCGAGACCGCGCCACTGCACTCCTGCCTGGGTGACAGAGCGAGACTCTTTCTCCAAAAAAAAAAAAAAAGTTATTATAATTAGAACAGTGACGATTTCACATACAAATGCACAAGCAAATTTATGAAAGTGAAAACGGTAAAAAAAAAAAAATGTACAGCTGTAAATTTAGAAAAGATAGCATTTTTGTGAAGTAGGAAAAGGATATACTTTAAGAGTAGTGGGCTGGGCATGGTGGCTCACACCTTTAATCCTAGTACTTTGGGAGGCCAATGCATGAGGATCACTTGAGGCCAGGAAGACTGCTTGAGGCCAGGAGCTCGAGACCAGCCTGGGAAACATAGTGAGACCCTGTCTCTACAATAACATTTTTTTTTAAATTAGCCGGGCATGATGGTATACCTGTAGTCCTAGCTACTAGGGAGGCTGAGGTGGGAGGATCGCTTGAGCCCAGGAGTTGGAGGAGGCAGTGAGCTGTGATCATACAACAGCACTCCAGCCTGGGCAACAGAGCAAGACTCTCTCTCTTTAAAATAAATAAGTGTAGGGACAAATACTCATTGGAAAAAAAACTTAGCTGGATTTCTTCTTTATTTTACATACAAAAATAAATTCTAGATGGGAAAATGATCTATATTTAAATTTTAAAACCAGTAAATATTAGTAATAAATGTAAGTCTTCCAGTTAAAACTGTGGACTGATCACACATATTTTATCTCACCTCCCTCTGTAACCACTGCTAAAATGACAGTAAAGGAATAAGAATACACAGCTCTAGAAGCGAGGTTTTTAGAAGAAAAAAACTGAAACTGATGTTTGTATATTCAAAACATATTTAAAGGCGTAAGCCAGAGACACTGGAGCTCTTGACAAAAATTAGCAATAGGGTCAAAGAAAATCGGTAACAAAAAGCAAAGCAAACCAAAACAAAGTCAATTACTAACTAAAGGAAAAAAATTTACAAGAAAAAAGGCAGTTTTGCCGGCCTTATGATCAGTCCCCACTACACCATCTTAGCACGAAAGCAGCCAGACAATATATAAATAAATAAGCAAAACCGTGCTGCAAAAAGAGACTTGAGGCTGCATTTGCCCTGGGGATCGTATTTTGCTGAGCTCCATCATATCCAGTACATATCTAGAAAGGGAATTGCTGGCTCATAGGGTATGCCTTTGCTAGATAATACCAATTTTTTTGGAACAGATATGAAGTTTGCACTCCCAGGAGCTACACATATTTGCTAATACATGTTACAACTTGTTAATTTCTCATGCCTTGATGTAAAATGATTTTACTGTTTTAATTTACATTTCCCCCATTATTGAGGTAGAATTATCTTTTATTAGCCATTTGTATTTCTTCCTCCGTGAAGAGTTTATTCATTCACACCTTCTGTTGAGGCTTTTTCAGGGGAGGGGGATTAAATGTGTAACAAATTGTTCTATCAGTGGCTTGTCTTTTCGATTTACAGTTAAGTAGAGAAACAAAGATGTTTTTGTCAATGTGGTCCCGCTTATCAGTGTTTTCCTTTAAGGAATAAACTTATTCGTGTTTGTGTCTTGTTTAGGGGCACACATGCTGGCACCAGACACCTGCTAGCTGTGTGATCTTAGGCAAGGTTCCCCTCTGCCTCAGTTTCCTTATTTGTGAAATGAGGACAATATTAGCATTTACTTTATGACTGTTGTGAAAATTAAAATAATTGGGTATAAAATGTTGAGAAAAGTATCTGAAACATAGTGAATGCTATATAAATGACTGATATTATTATTTCTCCAAGGTCAAAAAGATCTTCTCCTGTACTTCTTTTAAAAATGTAGTAATATCTTGAACATTCAAGGCTGCAAGTAACCTTTAACTGATTTTTGGGTATGGCACATTTGAGTTAGGATCCAATTTTTTCCTTCTAAAATATGAATAGCCAACAGTCTGAGAATCAGTGAATAATCATTCCTTTTCCCATTGATCTGAGTTACTTCACAGATCAAATTCTTAAATTTGTGGGTTTGCTCTCTACTGGGTTTGATCAGTTTCTCTCAATCCCTGTTGTTTTATTATTTCTTCTTTTTTTTTTTTTTGACACAGAGCCTCTCTGTAGGCTGGAGTGCAGTGGCGCCATCTTGGCTCACAGCAAGCTCCGCCTCCCGGGTTCCCGCCATTCTCCTGCCTCAGCCTCCCGAGTAGCTGGGACTACAGGCGCCCGCCATCATGCCTGGCTAATTTTTGTATTATTTTTAGTAGAGACGCGGTTTCACCGTGTTAGCCAGAATGGTCTTGATCTCCTGACCTCGTTATCCGCCAGCCTCAGCCTCCCAAAGTGCTGGGATTTCAGGCGTGAGCCACCGCGCCGGCCTTTTTTTTTTTTTTTTCCTGAGGCATGGTCTTGCTCTGTCACCCAGGCTGAAGTGCAGTGGCATGATCTCAGCTCACTGCAACCTCTACCTCCTGGGTTCAAGTGATTCTCCTGCCTCTGCCTCCCAAGTAGCTGGGACTACAGGCGTGTGCCACCTCACCTGGCTAATTTTCATATTTTTAGTAGAGGTGGAGTTTCACCATGTTGGCCAGGCTGATCTTGAACTCCTAACCTCAAGTGATCCTCCCGCCTCAGGCTCCCAAAGAGCTAGGATTACAAGTGTGAGCCATCGCGCCCAGCCTATTATATATTACTATGGGAGGGCAAGTCTGGCAGGGCAAGTCTAGCACCATGTTCTTTAAAATTTCTGTGATTCTTGGCTTTTTGCTTCCAAGTAAATTTTAAGATCTATTGTCAATTCTTCCCCCTCACCTCCCACACAATCTTACTGGGATTTCAACTAGAGCTACCTCAACTCTATAGATCAAGTTGGGGAAAATTTATGTTATTTTTATAACCTTTTTTATAAACCTGATATAATCCTCCACTTACTTAGGTTTTATTCAATGACTTTCAATATGGTTGCATAATGTTTCCTATAAAGATTCTGTAAATTTATCCATAGATAACTTGTATTATTCATGACTACTAAAATCGTATGCATTTTCCTTTTATTTATCTTGCTTGGGATGTGTCATGCTTTTGGAATTCATTTTGAATCAGAGGGTTCCTGTGTTTTCATACCTACAAAATCATCAATCATTATCTCTTCAAATACTGTCTCTCCTACATTCTATTATATCCTCCTTGAGTTCTAACTAAATATTAGTCTGAATATTAGATCATCTCAGGCTATTCTCCAACATTTTAACTTTTAAAATATTTTCTTATTTGTTCCTTTCCAATGACTTCTAGTAATTTCTTCAGATACATTTTCCAGTAATTAATATTACTGTTTTTAGCTTCTGGTCAAGCTGGAGTGATAGGGACCAGATTTACTCTTCTGCCTGAAATAACTAAAAAGTTGGATGAGATATATGAAACAATGGTTTTCAGGGCACTAGGCATCAGGTAATGATGACCAGTGACCCCTGAGAGACAGGAAACAAATGTGATGATCTTTACATTTGCTCCAGCTTATTGCCTGAAAAATTTCCAGACTGGACACAGGGAAAGGAACCAACATGGAACCCAGTGGTCTGCCCTAAGTTCAGAAGACAGGCATGAGGGTCAAAGAAGGCCAAAGCAGCTAAAGTTTGCAGGACAGGTATTAGAGGAGAAGTGCAAAGAGTGAGAGCTACACAGATCTATAAAGGGTACCCTTTAAGTTTTTGGCTGAGTAGAGCTCAGCATAGAGAAGACTACCCAAGGCCAGGGAAAGAACCAGGAACAAACTAGAGAGAACAATACTCAGAGCTCATGCAGGGCCAGGAAAAGTTCCTGTGCCCATCAGTCATTTGGAAACCTCATAATTCATAGGATAACAGGCAGTGTACTCAAAAGGGTTTTATCTCAGTAGTGAAACAAAATTATTCCAAGACTAAACGCTACTTTGATCCCACCTAACAAAGCTTAAAGGCAAGACTGAAAAAGATCAGGCTACTTCCATATAGTTTAACTGCATCCCAGAAAAAACCTCAAGAGTATTTCATAGTAATACAAACTATCTAGCAACCAAGAAGGTAAGAGTCACAATGTCTGGCATCCAATCTAAAATTAAATTACCAGGCACACAAAGATACAGGAAAATATAAACCATGATGAGGTGACACTTCAACCAACTCAGATGACAGAATTAGAAGGCAAATAAATTAAGACAGTGAAGGCATAGTAATAGAAGCTAGCCAAAACAAAACACATCAAAGGTTGACAAACTATTGGGTACTATGCTCACTACCTGGGTGATGGGATCAACTGTACCCCAAATCTCAGCATCACACAGTATACCCATATAACAAACTGTACATGTACCCCTGAATCTAAAATAAAAGTTGAAATTATAAAAACAAAAACATACCAAATTGTTAAAAATCCTATCTCTAGAGAGAGTAATAAGGAATGGAAGTGAATTTCTCTTTTTACTCTACGTTGGTATTATATAATTTTTTTTTTCTTATTTTGGAAACAGGGTCTTGCTCTGTCACCCAGACTGGAGTGCAGTGGTGTGATCACAGCTCACTGCAGCCTTGAACTCCTAGGTTCCAGTGATCCTCTTACTTCAGCCTCCCAAGTAGCTGGGACCACAGGTGCCTGCCACCATGCCTGGCCAATTTGTAAATTTTTTGTAGAGATGGGGTATCACTATCTTACCCAGGCTGGTCTCAAAATCCTGGGCTCAACTGATCCACCTGCTTCACCTTGGCCTCCCAAAGTGCTGGGATTATAGGCATGAGCCACTATGCCTGGCCTATATGATTTTTTTTATAACAGCAAAATAGCAATAATTATAGCTAATACCTACTAAGAGCTTACAATATGCCGGGCATGCTTCTAAGTTCTTTATATGCATTAACTCATTTAATTTTCACAAAAACCCTAATGAGTAAGTACTAGCACTATTCTTATTTTACAAATAAAGAAATCAGGGAACAGAAAGGTCAAGCAACTTGCCTGCAGGTAATAGGAGGCAAAGATGGATCTGAACCCAAGTAATCAGCCTTCAGAGTAAACACTCATAACTGCTGTTATACAGCTTTTCTAGTATACTATTGTGTGATTTTTTTTAAGGAGTTGTAGTCTTGCTCTGTCGCCCAGGCTGGAGTGCAGTGTCGTCATCATGGCTCACTGCAGCCTCTAACTCTTGGGGTCCAGTGATCCTCCCACCTCAGCCACCCAAGTAGCTGGGACTACAGGTGCGCACCACCATGCCCAGCTATTGTATTGTGTAAAACAGTGTATTAGGCCGGGCGTGGTGGCTCACGCTGTAGTCCCAGCACTTTGGGAGGCCAAGGTGGGCAGATCACAATGTCAGGTCAGGAGTTCGAGACCAGCCTCGCCAACATGGTGAAACCCCATCTCTACTAAAAATACAAAAAAAAATGAGCCAGGCATGGTACCACTCAACTGTAGTCCCAGCTACTCGGGAGGCTGAGGCAGGAAAATTGCTTGAAGCCGGGAGGTGGAGGTTGCAGTGAGCTGGATTGCACCACTGCACTCCAACTGGGGCAACAGAGAGAGACTCCATCTCAAAAAATAAATAAAAAAAAATTAAATTAAAAAAATAGTGTATTAAAACTATAATTGACATAATTATTCATATAACACAAGATTCCCCCAAATCCAGTTTGATACATTACCTGATGATTAACACATGTCAAATGTTCAATAGTTTTCTCTAATTCTGATTTTCCAAAAAGACTCATTTCTTCAATATGCTGAAAAAGAATGTTAAAGAAATGTTCATTTATATCAGATAACAAAACAAAATCACAACAGTAAGCAATATAAGTCTACAGTTCTATTATATTGTATTTGTGCTTTCATAAAACACAGAAATAATTTAGAAAGAAAATCACTAGACATTTTACAAAAATGATAGTTTGTGGTTTAAAAAAGTTACAATAGGTTCTCATCCTTTACACTCTCTACCTCCATATGTGATTGTAGTGGAAGACACAGATTAGTAACTATTCATTTATAAAGATTTATATAGATTAATCCATAATAGGACAACTATAAAAGGACAAAACTAGCAGGTTAAATAAAAAGCTCAGGAGTATGCCCTCACAAGAGGTGATGTAAGAGAAACAAAATGCAAAGGAAGACAAGATCAGGAAGACACAGGAAACAAAATACTACAAAGCCATGCAAGAGATGCAAGTTTCAATAAGGGGCTGGTCAACAGTATAAACACAGGGACTATTTTTCTGGTTACATTACTTTATCCAAGTTACTGCTGCTAAGTCTAGGATAAGCAATATAACTTAATGTTCACTGAGAGTTTTTCTAGCATGGATTCATATTTCCATCCATGTTATTCATTAAAAAAGAAACAGACACATCTGATGTTCGGATTATATATTTGGTTGAGTCACTGTATTGTATGTATTTATTGAATCACTCAACTAGTATTGAATACATACTCTATACCAAGCACCAAGCAATGTATCAGGAATATAGTAGTGAGTACAGCAGATAAAGTCTCTGACATCATAGATACTGTAGCTTAGTAGAAAAGACAAAACCTAAATAAGAGCTCAAAATAAAATCCATGAATATTCTGCTAGGAAAAGGAACTTTATGCCAAAATATCAAAAGGGAATCTAGATTCTAGGGTTCATTTCCCATTAAATGACATGATGTTTGACCTGGACTTAAAGGATAAATAGGAATTAGCTAGACAAGAAGAGCGGAAGATGTGACGGAATCTTTCAATAGTCTATGTAGAAGGCTGGTGGCAAGAAAAAGTCCATTAAGCATGGAGTCTTGTGAACAGGGGAGATGAGTTTAGGGGAAAAAGGCTAGACCTTGAGGTAGGCGAAGGCCAATCACTGAAGTCCTCAAAAAGTTAATGGATTTTAAATAGGAAGTGATATGATCAGATTTATATCTTTGAAAGATAACTCTGACTTCAATGTGAAATATCGATTTAAAAGAGGAAAGACTAGTACAGGGGCCAATAATACAATAATGCAGGTGAGGGAGAACAATGACCAGAACAGGATGGTAGCAGGGGAACAGAAAGAAGTAAACAAATTCAAGAGAAAGTAACATGAGCTCAGAAGCCAGATTCCTTGTAACTCATAGCTGGATGACCTTGGGCAAGTTATTTAAACTCACTGTAACTCGGAGACCTCATCTGTAAGCAGTACCTATTTAAAAAGGCTATTATTATAGGTCAGGTGTGGTGGCTCATTCCTATAATTCCAGCACTTTGGGAGGCCAAGGTGGACCCCACCTGAGGTCAGGGGTTTGAGACCAGCTAGCCAATATGATGAAACCCTGTCTCTACTAAATCGCTTGAACCTGGGAGGCAGAGGTTGCAGTGAGCGAGACTCCCCCTCAAAAAAAAAAAAAAAGAGGCTATTGTGAAGATTTACTGAGACAACCCATGTAAAAAGCACTTAATAGAACAGGACCTCTCACATGGGAAGGGCTTAATACATGTTAAATATTTTTCAAGAGATAGCACTGATAGGACTTGGTAATTGAGAGATATGAGCTTTCAGGGAGATCTTAGTGATGGATGATGCTTGGATTCGACAAATGGTTAGATAGTGGAATAATGGGAAACACTGGAAAAGGTTTAAGGATTGAGATAAGTTACTTTTTTAAGTAAAAGATCTGTTGTAAACTCACAAAATCCTGCCTCCTACAACCCAGAAGGATTCTGGTAATATGAATGTTGCTTTTTCCAAGTTTTCAGTACTACTGTATTTAAAAAATCCTATTTTTACATTCCTTGGTGATTTCAAAAGATATGGAAAAGGGTAAGTCAGTAGCTTGTGCTAAAAGCTGCCATACTGCACAGAAGTTTCCCATTTGGCAACTTTAACACTTATTTTTATAAGAAAACACTTTCTGGAAGGCAGTATTCCAAAAGATTCCAATTAAAAGTATTCTTAAACTGTTATATTTAGGGTGAAACTTTAACTGAACATTGTGACATAAAGACTTGCTTATAATGCTTAAATGTTTTTATTTCTAATTTTAGGTGCTACTTTCAAAGCATTAATTCAGTAATATTGACTGCAATTAAACTATGGACTCCATAATATTAGGATTTAGTACTTATGGGCTAATCATTGTTAAGTGCTTTATATGTATTAATAAACTTATATTTTTGGAGATTATAAAAGAAATTATAAAGTACTGACCCTAGATATGGCACCAAATGTACAAGCAACAAAGAAAAAAATAAATTGGACTTCATCCAAATTTAAAAATTTTGTTTTTCAAAGACATCACTGAGAAAGTGAAAAAATGACCCACGGAATGGGGGAAAGTATTTGCAAATCACATATCTAATAAGGGACTGTATTTAGAATATATAAAGAACTCTTACAACTCAATAATAATGAGATAACCCAATTTAAAAATTGGCAAAGAATCTGAACAGACATTTCTCTAAAAAAGGATTTAAAAATGGCCAATAAGAATATGAAAAGTTGCTCAACCTCATTAGCTCCAAGGCAATGCAAATCAAAGTCACAATGGAGACTACTTCACACCCACCAGAATGACTATAATACAAAAAGCAGATAGTAATGGTGACAGTGTGGAGAAATTAGAACTTTTATTCACTACTGGTGGGTATAAAAACAGTTTGGCTTCAATGGTTAAAGACAGACTTACCATATGACCAGGAATATACCCAAGAGAAATGAAAATATATATCCAGACAAAAAGTTGTATACAAGTTCCTAGCAACACTATGGATGAATCTTGAAAACATTATGCTAATGAGAGAAGACATTTTAAAATCACATATCAAATGATTCAATTTATATGAAATATCCAGAGTAGGCAGATCCATAGAGACACAGGTGGCTGCCTGTGGCTAAGAGGGGATGGGAGAAATGGGGAGTGACGCTAATGTTCTTCAGAGTTTCTTTTTGTGGTGATGAAAATGCTCTAAAATTGACTGTGGTGATGGTTACACAAGTCTATGAATATACAGACAGTCCCTGGTTTACATTTTTGACTTTGCTGTGGGTTTATCCGGACGTAACCCCAGTATAAGTTGAGGAGCATGTGGACTTAACAATGGCTTAAGATTTTTCAATGTAAGACTTTACAATGTGTTTACTGGGGTAATAAATGCATTTTTTCCAAGTTACATTTTTTACTTACGATGGGTTTATTGGAATGTAATCCCATTGTAAGTCAAAAAGCATCTATGCTAAAACGAATGAATTGGTATACTTTAAGTGGGTGAACTGTATAGTATGTGAATATCTCCGTAAAGCTGTTACAAAAACAAACAAACAAAGATAATGTCTTCCCATATGAGAAACTTCCGATTAAGTTCAGGGATTGGTGAACTTTCTCTGTAAAAAACAGTAAATATGTTAGGTTTCGTGGGCCATACTACAAAAGAAGCTACAGACAATACAGAAACAAATGAGCAAGGTAATCCAATAACGTTTTCTCAACAAGAAAATCTTCTTCTTAATCCATTCTTAGCTCACAGGCCATACATAAACAAAGTGGTCTGGATTTGGCCAATAGTAACTTCACAGGAAAATCCATACAAAGACCTCTTTTTCTCAACAAATTACTTTTCAAAAACGTGTCAATCTTCTTACCTCTAATTTTTCTCTTAAAGCTTCCTTTTCTGCCATAATTCTTCTTAAGTCAGATAACGCAAGTTCTTTTTCCTTTTCCATAAGACTAACAATATTATGGGGTGCTGTGGTTTGGGTGGATTCCTTTCTTAGGGCAGATAATTCTTCTTGAGCCTTAAAGAATGAAAAGATATAAATTAAAAAGGCACTTTGGTAAAAGATATAAATAAAAAATACTTTGGATATGTTTTCAGTTAAAAAAGGCATCCTGAACAAATGCTACCTTCACTCTCTTCCCAAATCCCAACAAAATGAGAGTAGAAGGATAATAGTAAGAATGAGAGTAGAAGGATAATGAGAGTAGAAGGATAATAGTAAGAATAATAAAACGAAAAAGACAAGGGGATTGAGGGAGGCACCAGCCACAAAATGTGGAAGCTAGACAGCAGAGAAGCAGGAATTAACTAGGCAGACCCAAGAAAGCTGCTAGTGATGGGGAAAACTCAGAAGTGGATCAATTTACACTGCAGAATCCCCCCCAGAAAACTCAGTAAGTGACTCTTTCAACTTGACCTTTAACTTGCATGCCTCCTCCCCTTCTCAAAATAGCAGTAGGATTTCATGGGAGGTGGGTATGTGAACAAATTTAGGTAACAGACACCATGCTCTGCTCAGACTTACCTTGCCCTCTAACAACTGAGGCTTTGTTAATGCGGCCAAGCTGAATACCAATTCCCTCTTCCTAGAGAACAGTATTTAGAGACTAAGTCCTAAATAGCCAATATATCCAAATAGTGGGTGCTACCTACTGCTTTGACAGACATTTCCCCACATGTCTGAATTCCAAGCATAAATTTGGCTCAGAGTCAGGCTGAGACCTGTTCCAGGTAGTTTTAGAAAAAGGAGACTATCTCTAACTGATCTGACACATTGATAGGCTAGAAAAGGGAAAGGATAAATATGAAAAAATAAGAGAAATCTGTGTTTTAGAAATAGAATGATAGTAGAAACTACTACTGCTCATTTTAATTATGAAGAAATATCACAGGTCCATATATTATAGTAATGTGAAGGATATATACGGGCTCCATTATAGTTAACTGGTTCTATACAATCTGTTGGCTTAATTATAATAAATTTCTTACTTCATTATATAAGACACTTAGTTTATCTCTTTCTGCTGTCAGTAATTTAACATTTGACTGTATATCCTCCATATATTTTTCAAATCTTTCCAGCATACGCTGAAGTTCATCTCTTTCTCTTGTGATCTGATGAATTTCTGAATTGTAATCACCCTGAAACATAATTAAAAAACAAAAGTTATCATGTTATAATCATCACCACATGGTTGTCACAAGAATACTGATGATGAGATTAACTGAAAGATGCTACCAGACAAAAAGAACACAAGTGCCTTTAATGTAATTAAGGAACACAGTTTTAAAAATCTATGATGAGAGCAGATGAGAGCACTGGCAGTACTGGGCAAATTTCCTGGCCTTCAAGTTCCCAGAAGAGACTTGGGTGCCAATGATGGGACTTGATCGGATCCCATGAGATGCTTCAACTTTTATTCTCCCAAAGTTGTTTATACTAGTGGTACTTAAAGTATAATCCCCAGACCAGAAGCATTAGCAGTATCTAAAAGCTTGTTAGATATGCAAATTTTGGAGTTTGAAGCCCAACCCAGACCTACTTAGTCAAGAAACTTCGGGGTAGGGCCAAGTAACTGTATTTTATCAAGCCCTCTAAGTGATTCTGATGCCTGGTAATTTTTTAGAGCCACTAGTTAGTTTATCTTCTCCAGAGAAGGGGCCAGCAGGGCATTTGTGTGCCTGCTCACCCAGTACAGGTAACTGTAACAGCCTAGCACGTTCCTCAGTGTTTTCTATGATTGAATCTAAGATCAATATGCCAGGCATACAAACCCCCAACTGTCTCAGCTTCAGACCTACAGGAGGTCTTTTTATACAGTCGAATGAATGCAAATATTTCTACCAGGCAATATATATTAAGAATAGTCACTGAATAAGCAACTACTACCAACATTTCTACAATTTAGTACCATTTAAAAGATGCCTACAATTCAGTACAATTCAAAAGATTCACTGTCTTCATCACTGTGGTAGAAAATAAAGATGAGAGCACTCTGATTCTCCCCCTGCACAAGTAAATGAATTTGTATGCCCTTTTCCTATTGAAAAAAAAAAAGAAACATAATAAATGTAGACTTGGGATCTCTGGTATCTTAATGTTACCAGTACTAAATGCAGAAGTGCCAAGAAGGGGTAATTTGACAATATGATACACTGAAAAGAGTCCTGGCCTATATTATTCAACATCTGTTGTGCCAATACCACATACAATGTAGATTTGGTAAATGATAGATATTTGTGAGGTACCTCTCACCTGTACTTGGAAATAATTAATCTCTTGGTTAAATAAGCAAAACCAAGGCATGATGGATGGGATTAGTTATCTGAACACTTTAAAGGATAAGACGTTTTATAGTACAAAAGCAGATGTTTTGGGACTTAACCAATGTAACTATAAAAGAAGCTATGTAACCTAACCATATCTAAATTTAAGAAGTCTGGACCAGGTGTAGTGGTTCACGTTTGTAATCCTAGCACTCTGGGAGGCCAAGGCAGGAGGACTGCTTGAGGCCAGGAGTTCATGACCAGCCCGGACAAAAGAGCAAGACCCTGCCTCTGCAAAACATTAAAAAATTAGCCAGGCATAGTGCCGCACCCTTGTAGTCCTAGCTACTTGGGAGGCTGAGGGAAGAGGATTACTTCAGCCCAGGAGTTCAAGGTTACAGTGAGCTACGATTGCACTACTGCACTCCAGCCTGAGGGACAGAGTGAGACTTTCTCTCAAACAAAAACAAAATAATCTTCCAGAAAGAGGCAGTCTGTACAGAGTCTAGAAAAGGAGAGCTCAATAAATAAAGATTTGACAATCTATTTTTATTACTATTTAGGTGTCAGCTTAAATGTCACTTTCTCCAAGGAATTCCTTCAGATTCTTCAATCTAATTTGGATCTCCTCTATATATTCTTAAAATATTTTGAACTTTTTCTGTACTTTCTTCATAAACACATTATAAATGAGGTTATAAGGTTATTTACACGATTGTGCGTTTAATGTGTATCTATCTGTACTACTAAAATTTAAGCTCTATGAGGGCCACAGTAGGAACCTGGTCTTTTTAATTATGTCTTCAGTGTCTAGTATGGTACCCAGTAAAACATGAGTTCCCTGAACATTTACTGACTGACTTTCCTAAGCAGAAACTCTCCTCTTCTTTAAATATATCTGGTGTACATATTTGTTAGTGTTAATATATAATTGTGAATAACGCCCTTTCACTACTCCATTGTCCCCTAAACACACACATGCACATGCACACATATGCACAATGCTGAAGGCTGTAAGGGCAGGAACTGTCTTCTTCATCTCTGTATTCTATGCCTCATTCAGAGCAGGCACTCAGTATTTATCTTCTGAAGTGACCCTAACTTTCTACCAGAACTGATTTGCTTTGAACCAGCAAATAATAAGGAAATAAACCATTCACCGGTAACTAGGTGTTATGCTGGGTCCTTATACAAATTATTTCATGATCAATTAACGAGCTATTGTGTTGAATGGTGACCAGTTAATAATAATGTATTGTATACTTCAAAATTGCTAAAAGAATAGATTAACATTCTCACCACAAAAAAGTAGTAAGTTGGTGAGGAAACAGACATGTTAACTGGTTTGACTGAATCTTTCTATAATGTATACATAGATCAAAACATCCAATTATACTCTATAAATATACATACTATTTGTCAATTAAAAATAAGACCAACAAATTAGCTCATTTAATCTTCATGAGAAATTGTAGTCTCGTTGTGTTGACCAGACTGGTCTCGAACTCCTGGCCTCAAGTGATCTTTCCACCTTGGCTTCCCAAAGTGCTGGAATTACAGGTGTGAGCCACCCCACCTGGCCTTATTCTTATAATAGATAACATAGTATAGTGTTTATACCGACAACTGTAAATCAAAATTCAGCCATTAGCCTATGAGGTTAAAAAATGAAGTCTAATCAGAAGACAAAACTGTTTGACAATGGACACAAGATCTTCAGGAAAAACATGACAAAATTAGTAAATTTGGTCAAGTCTGAAATAAAATGTTTTGAGTTTTAATGAGTACTCCCCACTCCCAGACTTCCCCTAATTTTACCTAGTGTAAAGTCACATAAGCCTTCAAGACTCCTGAACTCCAAAGCTTAAAAGAAGAAAAATCTGAAGAACTCAAATGATACTCATAAAACACTAAAAATAATTGAGACCTAAAATAGAGACACATGATTTTAATCTCTCATGAATCATGGTCAACTTTAAATACACACAATGGGAGATGCAATTAGAAAATGACATAAAGTGAACATCTTTGGATCATCAGCTTACAAATATGGTTGTGGTGGACAAACAAAACAACTTGCCCAGCAACCACTTGCCATTTCTGTCTATCTCCCATAGCATGGTTAATAGAGAAAATGCTTGGTCAGTAGAATGTGACAGACTTTCCTAACTGGTCCAAGGCTGGAAATGACATGAAACCATGTTGCCTGCCATGCATACAAAGCTACTCTGCCATGAAAGAGAAAATGCAGCTGATACAGAAAGTATATTCTAAAAAGAGAGGGAATGTCTAATAGGAGTCCTGGAAGCCCAGGTGCCATTACACTTCTATAACTCAGCTATTCAACCTTCCCTCTAATTTCCAGTCATCTATATGTTATAGTTTGTTCTTAAGTAATTTTCCTAATTAATGCAGTGTTCCTATAGTACAGGCCATAAAATAAAACAAAAATCAAAATCAGGATTTTTTCAAAGCACGTATGAATAAAGTTATATTTAATATAATAATAAACCAGAACAATTTATTCATAAAGATACTTTTCTGGCCTTATCACTTACTCTTATAAAGGGACATTACCTTTTCTGGTGTTCTAAATATTGAATTTTTTTCACGTGCACCATAATTTGTAGAGCAAGATCTTCGCTGTATTATATGTTGGAGTCTCTCTAGCTCTTTCTTATAATAATCTCGTTCTTCTTCTATACCTTTCAGAAATGTATCTAAACGAGAAGGTGACCTGTCTCGACGTTTTATTCCATGTTCTAGTCTCATCCTCTCAACTTCCAGAGTAAGTTCTCTTTCTGCAAATTAAAGTGGTTAACTCTTAAAATAATGTTGCATATGTAATGTTGATTAGTCAAGTAAATTATATTAATAACTTTTAGAAAGAAAGCCACTAGAAATCATGAACTGTTCTAAATAACACCTGTAAGTACCAAATCTATTGAAGAGGTAAATATTGAGAGGAAAAAAGGAAAAAAAAAGCAAAAATTAAAAGTTTAAATAAAGTCCAATAGGTCCAAGTCCCCTGCTTTTGTCTTATTATAAGATGGGTACTATTCAGTACTACAAAATAAAGCAATAAATTACCACATAGTACTTTCCCAGGACCTGAAAATGCACTAAAAGAAAATGTATCTATAAACAACCATAACATGCACAAACTTAACATTAAGCTTGCATTTAATACAGTATACACATATACAAAGAGAGCAAAATGACTCAAATAAATATAGTTATTAGCTGTTACCACAGAAATTGCCTCTTCATGAGTCAAAAGTAACCAAATACTGGCAATTTCATATAGTTGAACCTAATTTAATTTATGTTCATTACAACTCTTGAGGCATGCAATGATTTTCCTGATGTATTTTGATTTACTCTCATCTCTTCTTTCATTCGTTCAACAGATATGTATTAAGCATTTACTGTATACCCAGCACCAGCTAAGGATACAGTATAAAAAAACATAGCCAAGGCTGAACAACTATTCTAATTGTAGTAGGATAAAAGTTACAAAAGGATAGTGTACAATGCAAACTAGAGGATGAATTGGCAAATTTGCCCCAAGAAGGAATGACCAGAGAAGAAGAAAGTAGAAGAGTGGGAAAGAATGGGCAACTGGGTTAAATGCAGTCAAATAAGCAAATGAATGAAAAGCAGCCACTGCATTTAGCACAACAGAGGTGAATGACTTTAACAAGAGCCGTTTTGTTGAAGGGGTGGCAACAGAAGCCAACTGGAGTGGACTGAGGAGCTAAGGGGTAGTGGATGATCAAGCAGAACAGCAAGTATGGATGACCTTTCAAGATGCTGATGCTATGAAGAGAAGAAATGAGTGGCTGCATAGGAATGGGTCAAAGTTTTTGTATTGGAATGGGTGAAGGGTAAGCATGTTTGAATGCCAATGCGAAAAAATAGCACAAAGATTAAAATTATGGAGAGGAGATCACTAATTTGCAAGGCTTTTAAAATTAGAGAAGTTAGGGCCCACAGAATAGATGGAGCCACTGGTGCTTCATAAGAGGGACATTCTTGCATTGAACAGGAAGGAACAAGATGCACAGGTTTTTAATCTGAGGCCAAAAGACTGAGTGAATCCCTGCCATGGCTTCCCTTCTCTAGGAAAACCGGAGGTAGGATCATCCACTCAGGATGAAGGTGGGAAATGGGACTCACGGGTTTATTGACAGTGCAGAACATTTTAAATATCCCCCGTGGAGAATGGAAGATCAAACTCTAAGAGAAAAAGGGTAAGATTTCCATACAGAGCTGAGCAGCCTGCTGAGGTTCAGGACCATCTAATTTGCAGCGCTCTCAATGTGCCTGGTGCACACTCAAACAGCTGACCATGTGTAAAAGTGTAGAAGGCAAATTGTTTGGCTCATCCATGGCTGGGTATCTGGCAGGGGGATGCACCCAAAACACAGGGAAACAAGAGAGTTTGAGACAGCTGAAAGATTACGCTGAAATGATAGGCCACACATAGCTATCAAAAGAAATATAAACTTTTTTTTTTAATTTTTTGAGATGGAGTTTCACTACTTTTCCCCAGGCTGTAATACAATGGTACGATCCTGGCTCACTGCAACCTCCGCCTCCAGGTTCAAGCGATTCTCCTGCCTCAGCCTCCTGAGTAGCTGGGATTACAGGCACCCACCACCAGGCCCAGCTAATTTTTTTATTTTTAGTAGAGATGGGGTTTCTCCACATGGGTCAGGCTGGTCTTGAACTCCTGACCTCAGGTGATCCGCCAGCCTCAGCCTCCCAAAGTGCTGAGATTACAGGCATGAGCCACCGCACCCAGCCTATTTTAAATTTTTATACATGGTTCTAAGCACTTTAACATATTAACTCATTTAATTATCACAACAACCTTTCAGGGTAGGTGTCATCATTAGCCCCATAGATAGGGAAACTGAGACACAGAGAGCTTAAATAACATGCTCAAGTTACACAGCTAATAAGTAGAAAGGAGGTTAAATAGATTATCCACATGGGCCTAGGATAAAGACTCTTCTTAATACAGTACACTGGCTTCCTTTCACTTCCTAAGACACACAGTTTGATGGCACCAAGCTTCTGCACTTGCCATTTCCTCTGCATAGAAAACTAGACCCCAGATCTTCATATTGCTGGTGTCTTGTCATTGAGCACTTCATTCAATCTCTAGCACATCCTCCCAATCTAATTTAACATCTCTTATCAACTAAAATTAACTTCTTCACTTATCTGCCACTAGTTTGTTTCCGTAACAAGAAAAAAGGCTCTGCAAGAGCAGGGCCCTTATGTATTTTGTTTGCCACTATATACCCCAGCACTCAAAAACAGGGCCTGGCACCCACACAGCAGATGATTCATAAACATTGGTCAAATTAATGAATGAATAAATTCTTTATTTTTTTTGGAGATGGAGTCTCATTCTGTCACCCAGGCTGGAGTGCAGTGGCACGATACAGTCTCACTGCAACCTCCGCTTCCGGGGTTAAAACGATTCTCTTGCCTCAGCCTCCCGAGTAGCTGGGATTACAGGTACGTGCCACCATGCCCAGTTAATTTTGTATTTTTAGTAGAGATGGGGTTTCACCATGTTAGCCAGGCTGATCTTGAACTCCCGACCTCAGGTGATCCACCTGCCTCAGCCTCCCAAAGTGCTGGCATTACAGGTGTGAGCCACCGCGCCCGGCCAAATGAATTCTTATGTTCTTTATGCCAAGTCATTTAGAACTGGTACCTGCAGAAAGTTAGCCTATTTCTATTTGTGTGTGTGTGTATGTGTATGTATTTTAAGATAATATAACTGCATTTCCTTGAAAAGATTCTGTACTTCAATTTTCCACTATCAAAATAGCCTTCCCTTTAGGCTTACTTAATTCTGTTATTAGTGTGTCTCAAAGGAGGACACATTTCTATTGCAAAATATTCAAGCAGGGTTCCCTGTATAAACTAGTCAAACATAAAAATTCTAAGGTCCTTGAGGGAGAGATTTCTACTGTATCTACAGTACCTACTATGGTTTCTGACTAATGGTAAGCACTCAACAAATATTTATTGAATGAATGAATGAATGATTATCTACTAAGAAAAACAATACATCAAGAGGAAATCACAATCATTTTTCAAGCTATCAAAATTTGACATCTTACCTGTAACTACAAAACTTTCAACTTTTTTGCTAAGTCTTTGCTTTTCTTGTTCAAGCTGATGAACAACAGTTTCAAGGTCTGATTTTACAAGGAGTTCATCACTCAGTCTCTCCTTTTCTTTATGGCATAAGTTCAATTCCTGCAAATTTTAATACTATAATTAAGATTTCTAACAACTTTATAAAATACTATAGCACTTAAAAGGAAAATAGATTTTTATAAGCATATTTATATAACAGCAATTTACATATATGTGTGTGTACATACACTTAATTAGTCAAATATAAGGTTTCAATTAAACTTAATTATCATTTGTGGCTGAAAGTACCATAAAACACGTATCAACAAAGTTTCTTTGTGGGTGGGAGAATTATTTTCTACTTAGTTTAGCATATTCTTATTTTTTTCTAAATGAATATGTATTTATATGATTAAAAAATATAAAACTTTTTCATGTTTAAGAAAGCAGTAGTAAGACAAAGTCTTCTAAGACCACCACATACAGTGTATCTATAACTATACTGGTTATTCTCTCAGCCTCATATGCACAACAAGGATAACAAGACCAGGACACTAAGGATTCACTGGCGAGGATGAATCTATGGTTACGAAGTACTTTACATGGTATCCAGCATGTCCACCACGGTAAGTACTTAAAAAATGTTAGCTATCAATATTATCATTCTTATCTTAAAAATACATAGAATCTTGCATTACTGGAAAAAATAAGAATGGTAAGAAAGTAACTACGGCAACATCTTACTGTCAGCCAACACTACTAAAACTTGGTCACAGTTCTGAGACAAGTATTATTAATCACATCCAACATTTAGTGCACATACAACTAGCAGTGAACAAACGGCAAAAATCCCTTGCTCTCACGCTTCCTTTTTAATTGACTTATGCCACCAGGACACTGCAGCTAGACTGTATAAAAAGTATACATAATGAAAGAACTTGGAAATTAGTATTTACCTTTGTTTCCAATCTTAGAGAAAACTCTTCTAATTCAACAGGTTATTTTTAAAAATCCTCAATCATTTGGGTGACTACCCGGTTTCTACCTTATAAGCAACACACTCTTTCTGCTAGTTCCAGACTATAGGACCATATGCTTTTCTGTATGCTATATTTAGGTTTCTGTTGGGATGATTACTTCCTTTGTTATTTGAAGACTACCAGAACAAGAAATGTGACCAGGAAAATGGTTTGTATTACCAAACAAAGCTATTAAAAGAGGACTGGGCTGGGTGCAGTGGCTCATGCCTGTAGTCCTAGCACTTTAGGAGACTGGGGCGGGAGAATCGCTTGAGTTCAGGAGTTTGAGACCATCCTGGGCAACATAGCAAGACCTCATTTCTACTACAAAAAAAGAAAAAAAAAATGCTAGGCACGGTGGCACATGCCTGTAGTCTTAAACTACACAAAAGGCTGAGGTGGGAGGATCACTTGAGCACAGGGGGTCAAGGCTGCAGTGAGCTATGATCATGCCATTGCACTGCAGCCTAGGTGACAAGGGAAGACCCTGTCTCTAATAAATAAATAAATAAAAGAGGATGGAGTACCTTTTGTAATAATCAACAAATATTTTAAGTTAATCAACAAATATTTCAAGTAATTAACTTCTGGTTTTAATATTAGTCAACTCACAAGTCATAAGGTAGTTAAAAGGAGGTAAAATTTCTAACAGCTACCTACTATACATAAGATTAAGGAATTATAAAAATATAAACTTGCATGTCCATGCAGTGGAATATTACTCAGACATAAGAAGGAATGAAGTACTCATAAATGCTACCACATGCATGAACCTGGTAAATATTTTGCTTAGGAAAAGAATCCAGACACAAAATATATGATTCCCTTTATATGGAATGGCCAGAATAGACAAATCTACAGAAACAGAAAGTAGATCAGTGGTTGTCAGGAGCTGAGCAATAAAATAAAGCATACATATTTTCTTTTCCTTTTTTTTTTTAAAGACGGAGTTTCGCTCTTGTTGCCCAGGCTGGAGTGCAATGGCGCAACCTTGACTCACTGCAACTTCTGCCTCCCAGGTTCAAGCAATTCTCCTGCCTCAGCCTCCCAAGTAGCTGGGATTACAGGCATGCGCCACCACACCCAGCTAAGTTTTGCATTTTTAGTAGAGACGGGGTTCACCATGTTGATCAGGCTGGATGGCCTCGAACTCATGACCTTGGGTGATCCACACATCTCAGCCTCCCAGCCTCCCATAAAAATTTTCTTACTGAAAATGCTGGCAATTCAATATGACGTCAACTTACCAGTTGAAGTTTTGCCATTGTTTCTTCAAGATCCTGCATTTCAGACAGCTTTCTTTTAATCTCTTTCTGGGAATAAAAAGCCTATTAGGTATATACTTAAAAGTCTAAGAATACTTATCACTAAGTCACATGCAAATAGATGAAGTAATTTTGCAAGTACTTCACATTCCCTCTTACCACTGAGATCTGAGGCTTCATCTCCATCCATTTCAATGAAGAGGCAAAATTGAGCTTCTCTTTAACCTTTTGGTACCCCGAAATGTTTACAGGAGCCTACTAGTAATATCTGAAGAAGACAACTTGAACGTCTTGTAGGATCTTCCTTGGGCCTTAAATTTGGGGGCAATCCTATGGCACTGTCATTTCCTGATCTTCCTATTCTATTGGCTTTCTCCACACCTGCTTTTACCAACCTGGATCCTCTCTATAGAAAGCCGAATGCCAAGATCAAAATATTATGATCCAATAGGAATATTTTGTTGAGCCAACTTGTCATTTCTGAGCATTTGCAATGTGACATGGAAAGCTGTGTTTAGCATGCTGTGTGCGCAAGGATAGAAGATGCAAAAGGTAGTGGAAAAAGACAGGGATGAGATACAGGAGTGTTGCAATGAAACTAAAACCACAAAAACAGAATTAAAACTGTGCTCATTATATCCTTTTTCAAGATTGTGTTGGTGGCCTGGGGTCCTTTGAGATTCCATACACATTTTAGAAAGAAGTTTTTTCTATTTTTGCAAAAAAATAAATAAATAAACAAAAAACCACCACTGGGATTTTGATAGGGATTGCACTGATTTTGAGTTGCATGGACACTTTAACAATACTGAGTCTTCCAATCCATGGACACGGAATGTCTTTCTATTTATTTGTGTCTTCTTTAACTTCTTTAGCAATGCTGTATAGTTTTTCAAGTGTAACAGTTTTTCATCTCATTGGTTAAGTTTATTTCTAAGTATTTTATTCCTTTTGATGCTATTGCAGATGGGATTACTTTCTTAATTTCCTTTTTGGATAGTTTATTCTTAGTGTATAGAAAAACATCTGATTTTTGTGTGCTGATTTTCTACTCTGCAATTCTGCTGAATTAGTTTATTAGGTCTGATTTTTGTGGAATGTTGAAGGCTTTCTACATGTAAAATTATGTTATCTGTAAACAGAGATAATTTTACTCTTTCTTTGCAATTTGTATGCCTTTCCTTGCCTAACTGCTCTGGCTAGGACTTCTAGTACTATGTTAAGTAGTGACAAGAGTGGGAATCCTTTCCTGTTCTTCATCTTAGAGGAAAAGCTTCCAGTTTTTTACCACTGAGTATGATTGTCTGCTGTGGGCCTTTCATACATGGTTTTTAAAATACTGAGGTAATTTCCTTTTATTCCACTAATTAGTAGAGGTGGCACTGTATAAAATCAATTCGGTGATGTAGAGCAGTGGTCTTCAAACTGGATTATACTTACTCCTGGGATAAAATGAACACTTTCCAAGTATTATATAAAACTATGGTTCTAAGGAATTAGTTCTAAGGAATCAGCATCTGAATCCTTAATTTGCATATTCAGTGCTTCTTAAAAATGATCTACCTAATAACTTGTTTGTGGCCCGGCTACCATGTGAGTTCTGCATTCCTACCCTCCCTTTTATAGCTGCCTTTCTCTCAATGTTCAAAGAAGGGCATGTATCTCATTCATACCCCAATAGTGCACTGTCTCAAGATACAAAAAACTTTTAGAGTACCAGATCAAAAGATAATCTGAAATGTTGGGGCTGGCCAAAGGCTTTAAATAAGACACTATTTTCTCCCATTATCTCCCATTAAGAGATGTATTTCCAATACAATTTTACTTTTTTATTTCATAAATATCAACATTTGTGGTGTATTTGTCACTTTAACCCACTGATAATTAAAAATTGTAACGATAACACTATTTCAGATAAAAATGTTAACACCTTGAACCTTAACAGTTACAGGAAATTTTTAAAAATAAAAAACTTTTGTTTCCCATCAGATAGGCTGTCAGAAATTTTTTAAATAAAAAAAAATCATTCTTTTTAAATTTGTTCTTTTTATTGTACAGATGTATGATAGTGTGATCACGAAAAGGTTTTCAAGCATAAAACTGGTTGAAATAGGAAAAAATTCTGTGGAAATTTCAAAGAGAAAGGATCATTTAGATTTTACTGGCTATAATTAAAAGAACAATGAAACAGTTTTATTTTAAGACATTGTATTTAAAATAGACTGGAAATATCACCCTTTCCATTTAAACTTAAAAGATGAAAAACATTATAATTACCAACTTAAAAATGTGCAAGGACATACATAGTTTTAAAAACACTTTTAAAGAATTCTTGGTGGCCAGGCATGGCTGCTCATGCCTGTAATCTGAGCACTTAGGGAGGCTGAGGCAGGAGGATTGCTTAACCCAGGAGTTTGAGACGAACCTGGGCAACAGAGTGAGATCCCGTCTCTGCAAAAAATTAAAAAATTAGCTGGGCCTTGTGGCATGCACCTGCAGTCCCAGCTACTCAGGAGGCTGAGATGGGAGGATTGCTTGAGCCTGAGGAGGTTGAGGCTGCAGCAAGCTATGATTGTCCCACCACACTCCAGCCTGGGCAACGGAGCAAGACCATGTCTCAAAAACCACAAGCTGAGTGCAGTGGCTCACGCCTGTAATCCCAGAATTTTGGGAGGCTGAGGTGGATGGATCACCTGAGGTCAGGAGTTCAACCAGGCTGGCCCACATGGTGAAACCCCATCTGTACTAAAAGTACAAAAAAAAGTACAAAAATTAGCTGGGCATGGCGAGTACCTGTAATTCCAGCTATTTGGAGGCTGAGGCAGGAGAACTGCTTGAACCTGGGAGACGGAGGTTGCAGTGAGCCGAGATCACACCACTGCACTCCAGCCTGGGAGACAGAGATTCTGTCTCAAAAAAAAAAAAAAAAAAAAAAAAAGGATTATAGAGCAAAAATGACATAGAGGGGAAACTTCAAAAGCTCTCTCACAATGCACAAAGAGGCAGAGATAAAAATCTTGAAGGAAAACAAGTCCTTGGAGATCCATCCTAAGAATAGGTGTGCTTCAGAGAGACATTCAAACAACTAAAACAAATACAATCATTTACAGGTGTAAACAACACTTCAGAAAACCCTGCATTACCAAAGCAAAAAAACAAAAACAGACAGACAAACCAAAAACCTGAATTGCAGATATCAGAAGGGCTCAAGCTCACTGTGTGTTGGAGAATTAATGAACACTCTCACAACCCACACATATCATTCATTACCTTTGCTTCCCCAAGTTCTTTATCAGCAGTCTCAAGCACTTCTTCTTTATGTCTTTCCAACCGCTGTGCTAACTGATCTATTTCAGTTAATTCTTGGCAGAGTTTTTCATTTTTGTTACTTAAATTAACAACCTCAGATGTCACCGTTTCCTTGGTTTCCATAAGCTCTCGTATACGCTTCTCCAGGTCTTTATTAGCTTGCTGAAGAAAGTCAACCTGAATTGGAGTTGTAATTTATGAGGTATATGAATTGGAAAATTATCCTAAACACTGACTTTCCAAATAATATTTCAAAAAACTGTATTTTAAAACTTATTGAAGATTAAAACTACAGCTATTCTATATTTGCAAATTTATATTGTTATTTACAAAACTGACCATGTGAAGTGTAATGAAAGTACATATCCATTGGCTTTGATTTTCAAGCACAGAAAGGACAAGAAATTTGTGTGAACTTTTTCCCAGTACAGAGTTCTATATGACAAGAATATCATGATGATAATAGAATGTGTTGTTCAATATAGTAGCCACTAGCAACCGCATGTGGCTACTGAACATCTGAAAATCTGAAATGTGGCTAGTGTAAACTGAGATGTGCTATAACTATAAAATATACACAGGATTTCAAAGATAATACAAAGAAAAAAATAGGTATGTAAAAACATTACCGGTTGAAATGATAATATTTTGGACATACTGGGGTAAACACATTATTACAATTAATTTCACCTCTTTTTATTTTTTTAAATCGAGCTGCTACTAGAAAAATTTAAATTACATTTATGGCTCATATCATATTTGTATGGGACAGCACTCCTCTAGAGCTACTGTTGATATTTTTTACCTACTATATTCTGTTTGTAGCCCAAGCAGCTCTGTCATACCAAAATTTCTAAAGTTCATGTGTCATGCTATATGGAACTCTCCTGCTCTTTCAGCCTTAGGTCAAATGCATGCCAAAGGAATCCACTACGTAAGTAGCTAAAAGCTAGATATTTAATTTTTATATACATTTTTAATTTTTTAGGTTATAAAAGATATACTCACGAAATTTTTTTTTTTTAAAAAAGAGAAAACCATAAAGGAGAATATTCCACCACACAAAGATAAGCTTTGTTAGTATACTTTGGTACATTCTCTTTGTTTTCTCTTTCCAAGTCCATATATACATTTTCTTAAAAGCAAATTGACAATCATGTGCCCAGAGTTTATTCTCTTCCTTTAAATTGTTAATGTTATGGTGTATGTTAATTACTCCTCATTCAATAGTCTTTAGAAACATGATTTTTCAATAACTCCACCCTATTTCTGGATACTATGATTCTATCAAATTTTTCCCATTGCAAATAATACCTCAGTGAACAACTCTTGCCACTTTTACAAACCCGTAGACCATTATAAACATATAGCGTTTATTATAAACACCATTATATACACTCAGTGAAATAATTATAAAAGCAATTACCTGAATATTTAAATGAGCAATAAGCTTTTCATTGGTTTTATTTCTAGACTCCAGAGAGAGGACATCAGGGGACCTACCACCATCCAAAGCAACTGACAGTCGTTCTATCTCTCGTTCTCTTAGCTCAATCTGAAGATACAAAGACATGCTGTCATTTTAAAAAATCTGGTTTTCAGCTAAATGATTAACACTGAACAAACATTTATTTGGACATATTTTCTTTCGTCCCAATGTATACAAGAGATTAACACTTATATTTGTGTGATATATGCATAAATGCAGAACAAAAATAAATTATATAGAAAATGTCAACAGACATACTGTCAATATATCTTTCATATGTATTTTTACTACAGATTCTTCCTTATTTAATTTTTGTATTTTTTTCCCTCTTTTAAGATTTAACAATGTTTATATAAAAACAAACTTGTTAGCAGATTACACACATGCTCAAGTACTAGAACTGAATCAAAACTACTTCAGTCCCTAGTAGAATAAATAAATGAGTGTAACACACTAAGAAAAGTAAGTTGCTACTGAACCTCAATATTAGAAAGAATAGGAAACTGGGGTGAATTTAATTATCTGTTATTTATGTAAGAATTTGGAAAAGCTCACACTTTCAAGCTTTGGCTTTTTTTTTTCTTCTTGAGACGGAGTTTCACTCTGTCACCCAGTCTGGAGTGCAGTGGCATGATCTCGGGTCACTGCAACCTCTGCCTCCCGGGTTCGAGCGATTCTCCTGCCTCAGCCTCCTGAGTAGCTGGGACTACAGGCATGTGCCACCATGCCTAGCTATTTTTGTATTTTTAGTAGAGATGGGGTTTTACCATGTTGGCCAGGCTGGTCTTGAACTCCTGACCTTGGGTGATCTGCCCAAATCAGCCTCCTAAAGTGCTGGGATTGTAGGCGTGAGCCACCGCTCCTTGCCCAAGCTTTGGTTTTCTTAAAATAAATAAATAACCAAACACTCCAAACATACCAAAAAGTAACAACAATATGGAATGTTTGAGACAGCAGAAATAGCTTGGTATGACTGGATGTAATGTGCATGGGATCTAGTAGTCGGGGATGTCTGAAGAATTAGGACGAAACTAATTATGATTATCCTGCACTAAAGGATGAAATTGACAGGAATAAAAACAGAGGCAAGGAAACCTAATGCAGGAATGCATAAGAAACAATTAATGACTAAAATAAAACAGTGGTAGAGGATAGAACAGAAGAAATAAGTTTAAGAAGCACTTAGCCAGTAGAAATGACAGAACTTGGTGAGTGGTACGTGAAGGCAAAAGAAAGAGATCTAGAAAGACTACAGAATGTGCAGTTGGGCAAACGTTGATGCTACCAACCAAAGCAGAGAATATAGGAGTTGAAACCAGAAGAGAACAAGTCCAGTACAAGGCATATGAGTACAAAAAGACTACATTCAAGTGGAAATGCCCAGTGTGAAGGTGGGTATATGGGTGTGGAGTTCAGCAGAGAAGTTTGAGCCAGAGAGAGATGGAGGAGTCATCAATACACAGGCAATATTTTAAACCAAGAGAGCGATGAGGACACTTGAGAAAAGATACGGAAGAGAAGAAGGGTTAAAGACAGAATTCAGGAAAACAGTAATATTTCAGGGAGTGGACAGGTGAAACAAAGCAAAAAAAATAAATTATAATAGGCTTAAAAAAAAGAAAACTGGAAAAAAATGAAGTCATGGAAAAGTTTCAAAGAGCAATTATCAATACTACCAACTACCACAGAGTAGGTCAAGAAAATAGACTCTTAAGTATCCTTTTGGATCTAGCAATTAATGTTACTGATATAATTAACTAGACTAGTTCACGTAGTGAGTGCAGAAGACAGACTACAATAGGTTAAGGAGTGAGCAGGAGGTGGAGAAGCAGAGACAGAAATGGAGCTATCAAGTAAGACAGTCTTTGGAGAAGTATGCATAGAGAGGGAGAAGGAATCCTCAAGAGGAAGAGGTAGTTAAAAGAGTTTTTTGGCCGGGCGCGGTGGCTCACACCTGTAATCCCAGCACTTTGGGAGGCCGAGGTGGGAGGATCATGAGGTCAGGAGATCGATACCATTCTGGCTAACACGGTGAAACCCCGTCTCTACTAAAAAATAACAAAAAATTAGCCAGGCGCGGTAGTGGGTGCCTGTAGTCCCAGCTACTCAGGAGGCTGAGGCAGGAGAATGGCATGAACCCACGAGGCAGAGCTTGCAATGAGCCGAGATCATGCCACTGCACTCCAGACTGCGCGACAGAGCGAGACTCCATTTAAAAAAAAAAGAGTTTTTGAAAAGGGATGTTAGCTATGACAATAGAAGTACGTCTTCACAGGATTGTTATGAAGATTAAATTAATCGTTGTAAAGTGGTTATGCAAGTACTTATTAAAGAAAAAAGAATAATTGATTAAAGTAAGGTCCTAAGGAAAAAAGAGGAAATGGGGTCAAGAGCACGGGCAACTCAGCCTTAAACAGGATGAACAATACCCTGCCCCCTAAATCTTAAGACAGCCTGAGTGCAAATATGGCTAATTTTAAAGGTAGAGATAGAAAGTTGAGACAAGGTGACATTCTCAGAAGATGGAATTTTTTTTTATTTTTATTTTTTTAGACCAAGTTTTCGCTCTTGTTGCCCAGGCTGGAGTGCAATGGCATGATCTCGGCTCACCACAACCTCTGCCTCCCAGGGTCAAGCGATTCTCCTTCCTCAGCCTCCCGAGTAGTTGGGATTACAGGTATGCGCCACCACGCCCAGCTAATTTTGTATTTTTAGTAGAGATGGGGTTTCTCCATGTTGATCAGGCTGGCCGCCAACTCCCGACCTCAAGTGATCCACTCACCTCGGCCTCTCAAAGTGCTAGGATTACAGGCATGAGCCACCACGCCTAGTCGATTTTCTTTAACTCCATTTTAATCCAACTAATCTTCAAAACACTTTAAAGACGTAGTCATACCAACACCTAAGTTACATCTATATTTGTGTGTGCAGATCACTCAAAAAAAAAATGCAGGCCAGGCACGGTGGCTCAAGCCTGTAATCCCAGCACTTTGGGAGGCCGAGACGGGCGGATCACGAGGTCAAGAGATCGAGACCATCATGGCTAACACGGTGAAACCCCGTCTCTACTAAAAAATACAAAAAACTAGCCGGGCGAGGTGGCGGGCGCCTGTAGTCCCAGCTACTCGGGAGTCTGAGGCAGGAGAATGGCGTAAACCCGGGAGGCGGAGCTTGCAGTGAGCCGAGATCCGGCCACTGCACTCCAGCCTGGGCGACACAGCACTCCGTCTCAAAAAAAAAAAAATGCAGTCAATGCAGAAAATGAAAAACGTGTTACCCAATTTAACCTTAAGACGCGTATTAAGAAAACAAGCCAGTAATTACCCAAATTAGAATTTAGCCAAGACATCAATAGAAATTATGAAAAGACAAAGCTTGCTATGGTTATAATACAACTCTGCATCTACTAATTCTCCTGATTCTTCAGAAAACTGTTGTATGAGGACTAGTGCTTGTAGAGAGAAAAAAAAAAAAAAAAAACATGGCAACACAAAAGAGTAACTTTCTAAGAGACTGGTGTTCAATATGACAAAATCTATAAAAAGAGTAGAAAAATCACAAAAGCACAATTGTAAAACATAGCACACTTCAATGAAAACAGTAATATGGTTATAAAATTATATTTGGGGAGATAAATGATTCAGCTAAAAGAAAAACCAAACAAAAACTACTATTCACCTCAATGAATAGTGAAGGGAATGGAGTAAATAAGTGCTCTTCAATCCATCAATCCTCCGACCTCAGCCTCCCAAGTACCTGGACCATAGGCACATGCCACCACACTTGGCTAATTTTTAAATTTTTTGAAGAGACAGACTAAGTAAGTAAAGCCACCTAAGCTATTCCAGCTATTAACTCTATTAACAAACCTGATGAAAAAGATAAAAGCTATATAAAAACTCAGTATCAGTAATTTCAAATACAACCCAATTCTATTTACAATCACAGCATACCTATCTCAATCTCTACTACGCAAGTAAATAAAAATCCTACCTGCTTGCTATAATCGCTCACCCCACTTTCCATCACTGCTAACTTTTCTTGTAGCTGGTGGACTTCCTGTTGAAGTTCTTGAATCCTGAAAAGCACTTTAAATTAATGCCAATATACTTTTGTTAAGAAATACAAAATAAGAAACAAAGCTAGATGTGTTATTTCATAAATTCTATACTTTCAGCTTCTCAAAGAGGTAGGATGTACTGTGCCAAAGGGTCCCCAAATCAACAAAAAATATAGTACATCATCATGGAGAGTTGGTTTGTAAGAATAGATTTAAAACTGAGTAGAAAATAATTTGTAACTCAGATACACTGTGCAAGAAACACCTCACTACTGCATTTTGATCCCCAGGAAAATTCTTTGAGGTACTGCTGCCAATTCTTAGGTTTAGAAAACTCAGGTTTACTCCAAAATTCACAGGCTTAGTAAGTGAAATAAGAAACTAAAATGTGTTTTCTGCCCCTAACCCTGTATTGTCTAATACTACTTTGAAACTCTGGAGAGAAAGATCATATGTAACTACAGCAAAAAACCTATTCCTTCTGGAACTTGTTAATTCTAACAGAATCAAGATTTTGTCCAAATTACCTGAATTGTTCAGGTACATTATGACATAATCTATTTTCATATTGGAAAGACAAAGCCTGAAGCCAGGTCTGCTTTTTTCTCTTTTTTGAGTCAGGGCCTTCCTTTGTTACCCAGGCTAGAATCCAGTGGCCCGATCACAGCTCACTGTAGCCTCAACCTCCACAGCTCCATCAATCCTCCCACCTCAGCCTCCCAAGTACCTGGGACCATAGGCACATGCCACCACACTTGGGTAATCTTAAAATTTTTTGTAGAGAGAGAGTTTATCCACATTGCCGAAGCCGGTCTTGAACTCCTGGGCTTAAGCAATCCTCCTGCCTCGGCCTACCGAAATGTTGGGATTACAGGCGTGAGCCACAGTGCTTCCAGCCCCAGGTCTGTTTTTAAAAGAGATTTTCCATGGGGTGGAGTAAATGAGGCTGGATACGGCTTGTACTTGATGTTAACTGGAACCAACATTTTCTACCAATCTAGGTTTAGGAGAAGAGTATGCATGCAGCTGCACTCATATAAATGCATGAATGACTCTGAATACAAACAAAATGTGCATATATAAATTAAATAGGACAATTAAAAGAGACGAATGTCACTTATGCAGCCCAAATAATTCCCTAAATAATACTAACACATTGTCTGAAAAGTCCTAGATTATAAAAACAAAACACTTCCCAGTTAAGGTCAAATAACTATGTAAAAATATTGTGTGACAATTGAGTGAAGAGATCCTAATCAGTAGCTCAAAGGGTCTTGCTCTGTGTCCCAGGCTGGAGTGCAGTGGTTCAATCTCAGCTCATTGCAAGCTCTGCCTCCTAGGTTCAAGCAATCTGCCTACCTCAGCCTCCTCAGTAGCTGGGACTACAGGTGCATGCCACCATGCTTGGTTAATTTTTATTTTTTTTTGTAGAGACAAGGTCTCACTATATTGCCCAGGCTGGTCTCGAATTCATGGGTTCAAGCAATCCTCCTGCCTCGGCCTCCCAAAGTGCTGGGATTAACAGGTGTGAGCCACTGCACCTGGTCCCAGTGATCTCTTTTAGATTGATCAACTGAGATTAATAAAATCCCCCACATTCTCTGCATAATCTACAAAATAAAAAGCTACCTGCATGAACTATTTCCATTAGTGTATTCTATACTTTGAAATGCTTCTCCAGCTATTATCATGGAGACTAGTGCTCATCCTTTGAGTCTCTTATAATTTTCTTTTTCTTTTTTTTTTTTTTCCAGATGGAGTCTCACTCTGTTGCCCAGGCTGAAGTGCAGTGGTGCCACCTCGGCTCACTGCAAGCTCTGCCTCCCGGGTTCACGCCATTCTCCTGCCTCAGCCTCCTGAGTAGCTTGGACTACAGGCGCCCGCCACCATGCCCGGCTAGTTTTTTGTATTTTTTAGTAGAGACGGGGTTTCACCGTGTTAGCCAGGATGGTCTCCATCTCCTGACCTTGTGATCCGCCCGTCTCGGCCTCCCAAAGTGCTGGGATTATAGGCTTGAGCCACCGCGCCCGGCTGAGTCTCTTATGATTTTCTTAATGGTGTTTTGTGAATTTATAATTTGAGCCTCTTAGAATTTTCTTAATGATGCTTTGTGAATTTCTCGTCTCATCTCTAGTACTGGACTACAAACTTCTCAAAAGCAGAAACACCATCTTCTTCATCTTTATATCCTCAGAACACTTACACAGTGCCTTGCCCAGGAGGTTTAATAACGTTTCAATCAAATGGAATTTATATATAATTCAAATGTAAGGAAATATAAACACAGAGCTAGAGAAACCATTAAAAAGGAATTTCAAATCCAGTTACAAATCTCTTCATATTTAACTGGCAGTTGACATAAATCTGAAGTAATAAAGATTCCTGCAAAAAGGATACCTCTTACTTGGAGATGACACAAAATGTCAAAGCAGCTCTACTTAAACAGGTTCTTGATGGCACTAAACTATTTTTAAACCAGTGTGAACAGAAACCTTAGATATACAATCTACTTGATCAAAGTTTCAAAACAAGTAAAAACATTTTATATCAATCTGAAA
The DNA here is from genome assembly GCF_000951045.1 of Mandrillus leucophaeus. NCBI lineage: Eukaryota > Metazoa > Chordata > Mammalia > Primates > Cercopithecidae > Mandrillus > Mandrillus leucophaeus. Next base: position 2,262,555 of record NW_012104388.1, on the reverse strand, counting down.
GTATTTACCGAGTGCCTGTGCAAAGTTCTGTGCTAGACACTGGAGAGACAACAGTTAACAAGACAAAAAGCCCTCCTATCAAGAAACTTAGAGCTAACTGAGTGCTCAATTAACTCAAGCCAAGAAAGAATTATTTAATGCACCTGTTATCAGCCACTTGTAGGAGGTCTGCAATGTAAGGGTCATCTGGTTGAGGAACCGGATATGAACTGACTTCAGAGGGAGGAACCGGTTCATCAATTTGCATACGCTGGCGCCTGAAAGCAATACTTCTTTTCTTGCCACCTAAAAAGAATGAGTGTCTTAAAAAATTAAGAAGAAACAAAACCATGTCTTAGAATTAAATATTCCAGGTTAGCCTTTTGGTTATAAATTGTGCTGCAGTTCATAATATATATTGATAAAATATTTTCTCCATCAATATGTAAATATCCACCCTGATCTTTAACTAAACAATGCATTCCTAAAAACCTCAACAAGACATGGTTATCAAACAAGTTTTATATGCTTGCATGCTTGGCATATATGCCCAGGTTTAATATGTTTGTCCACTAGATGGGGATAAGACTTTGGCAAGTTTAAAAGCTGAATATGGCCGGGTACGGTGGCTCATGCCTGTAATCCCAACACTTTGGAAGGCAGAGGCTGGTGGATCACCTGAGATTGGGAGTTCGAGACCAAGCCTGGCAAACAAGGTGAAACCCCCTCTCTACTAAAAATACAAAAAAATTAGCTGGGCGTGGTGGCGGGCACCTGTAATCCCAGCTACTTGGGAGGCTGAGGCAGGCGAATCGCTTGAACCCGGGAGGCAGAGTTGCGGTGAGCCAAGATCGTGCCACTGCACTCCAGCCTGGGCAACAAGAATGAAACTCCATCTCAAAAAAAAAAAAAAAAAAAGCTGAATGTGCCTGTGGTGTTCACTATTATGAGCTCAAGAAATTATCACTAGCAGAAAACTGGCAGTGAGAACTAAAATATGCATGCTTATTAAGTAATATCAACATAGCAGATAACTGAAATTATAAGTAGCAAACTTAGAATGAACGGAATGTCATCTGTAATATAAAGCCAAGCTATAACCTGAATTAGGAGGGAATGTTTTCTTAATCTTTACAAGTAGTAGGACTAAATTTTCTTACAGCTAGATATATCTTGTCTTGGTCAAAAATACATAGACAATTTATCTTTTTAAGGATTTTGCCAAGATTAGAAGTGTATTTGAAAAACTAGAAGATCCTCGTGAAGAAGAAACATAATTCACAATTTTGTCTCATTAGAATTCTAACAAATTTTGTATACTCCTACAAAAGTAGGAGTATACAAAAGGAGTTTTAAGGATAAGAAAACTGGGCCAAGAGTATTTAAATGACCTGCTTGTTCACACACTTGAACAAAGCTAACCATTCCTTCTTTCTTTACCTCCTGGTTTTCCTCCTTGGTGGCTCCTCAGTTCCTTTCAGAAGCTGTCTTCTTCCACCTGTCCCTTAAATACCAACTTCCCTAGCATCTGACTCTGGGTCTCCTCTCTTTCCAGTCTACATAATTTCACTAGATAATTCTTACTACACCCATAGCTTCAATTACCGTGAGACTCCAATGACTCTCAAATTTGCATCTCCACCAGGGCCCACACTTTTGAGAACAGATCTACATATCCCACTGTTTGCCAAAAATTTAGACATGCATGTTTTCTGGGTATAGCACACTCCACACATCCAAAAGTGGACTCCTGCTCTGCTTCCCACATTCTCTAACTTAAGAAATAGTATCACCCTCCACCTACTCATTCACTCGAAAGAGAAGTCTGAGAATTCCTCTGCTTCCCAAATCTACACTTAGTCTCTATATTGATTACACATCTTGAATCTCTCTGGAGTCTATCCCATTCTTTCCTCAGGAAACCTGATTATCCTCTTTTTAGGCTTAATCTTCTAGTTACTTTCAAGGTTGACTTCCACTTTTCTCCATCTCTTCTGCCTTTGGCTCACAGTCTCCGTGTCCATCTATCTCATTTACTAAACTATCTCACGGTCCACTGAGTCTTCCCCAACCCTGCCTTCACAGTTCTAATCTGTCCACTCTCAGGAGTTTCCTCTCCCCTCAACCTCAGGCACACAATAAAATGACTACACTTTGGCCTTTGTCATCACTCAGAACTCTGCTGGCTTCTAGTTCTTCAACTCCAAAATTCCATTCTGACTGTAATCTTCATAGCAAACAAATCACTTTTGGTACTCACCATGCTCTTTAATCTGTCTTGACCTAGTCCCATAAACCAGCAGCTACCTGTTACTCAGTTAATTTCATAATCTTGATCCCATGGTTCAGCTATCTTAATGATTTTGTCACTAATATTGTAGATTCTTCCACCAACCCATACCTGCTGAACAATCACCAACTCTGGATGTGGCCCATTGTTTTGTTTTTTTGAGACAGGGTCTCACTCTATCACCCAAGCTGGAGTGCAGTGGTATACTCTCAGCTCACTGCAACCTCCGCCTCCCAGGCTCAAGCAATCCTCCCACGTCAGCCTCCCAAGTAGCTGCAACTATAGGCTTGCGCCACCATGCCCAGCTAATTTTTGTATTTTTGGTAGAGATGGGGTTTCACCATGTTCCTACACTGGTCTCGAACTGGGCTCAAATGATCTGCCCACTTCAGCCTCCCAAAGTGTTGGGATTACAGGTGTGAGCCACCGCACCTGGACCCATCATTTCTTTTTCTTGCTCTATAACTGCTGAGCATAATGCTAAAAATAGTAAAATAAACTAAGAAAGTACATAATTTCCGAATTCTTTAATGAGTATGGGTTACTTTTACAACTAAAATAATAATGATAATAATAATAGAAAAAAGAATTTAAAATATTGATTAGAGAAAGCTCTGGGCATTAAAGTTAGACTACTTATATCTCAGTAACTAACACTACATACATTTCTCAGCACACATATAAATTACTACCCAAATCATTAGAAATAAATAAGAAGTTTATGGTCTATTCAATATATATTTTCAAACACTAAAGTCTAAGCATGAAAATACAATCCAAAGTCCTATTTTAGTCAATGATGTTAACATCGTTAAAAGATTAAATATGTCCAATTTGTCTTGAGAAGGAATCGATTTACCTGGAGTTTGTACTACAGCATGCAAATTCTTTTCTTGAAGTTGTTGAATTCTTTCATTCTTAGCTTTGCTCTCTTTCTCCAACAGTTTGAGTTTATGAACATATTGGTTATTTAGAAATTTCAGATCATCTGTTTCACGTGCACACTTCTTCAATGAAGTTTTCAACTCTTAAAATGAAAAAGATTCAAAGACCATTTTAAAGATCAAGAAATCCAATGAAGGTTTTCCATTTCACAAAATACAAAAAGTCGTATCAATTTAAAAGTTTCCACCTGCTTCTTACGCATGCTTTAGTAGAAACGTATTCCTTCTTCTACTATTATTAACAAAACTGCAAATAACTCACTAAGCACAAAAGGGAATCTTCATTTTGCAGCTATAGTATGAGCCTAATGTACATCATAGCTTTTGATCCAGTAAATTGGGTCTGAAGCTAAAGGATTACCAATTCATACCATGGATTAGATAAAGTTTTCCACTTAATGTAAGAATAATTCATACTAAGATAACCATATAATCATCTTTTCCCTAGTACTTTTGAAATCATCCTATTCTACTCCATAGCTCAAAGACTGACTATAAAACAGTCAGCATGATACATGGCTTTCACCTTATTTACTACTTTTATTTTCAGTAAGGGAAAAACAAAAGTTGTTTCAAGAACATTTCTTCAAATCCAGCATTTAATATTTTCTATGGCAATTTTAATTCTAAAATTTTAATTCTAAAAATGTAATCCACATATAGTGATTACCATAGCTATATAATGCACATTTATTTTCCTTCTCAGGAACTCTTCAACATACCTTATAGTCTTTCAGGGGCTATTAGCAGAAGGACTACCATATTTTCTTTTCTTTTTTTGAAACAAGTTCTCAATATGTTGCCTAGGCTGGTCTCAAACTTCTGGACTCAAACAATCCTCCCACCTTAGACTCCCGAGTAGCTGGGATTATAGGCACACACCATCCAGCTGTAGGACTACTATATTTTCTAATCGATAGTTTTAAAATTAGACATTAGCCTTTCCTTCTAAAACAAAAAGGACAAAGACATTGCATTTTAAAAATTTTCAAATTTTCGCTTACCTTTAACGTGTTGGTCCGAATGTTCTCTCAGTTTCATTAACTCTAGGTATAATTCATTATTTTCTCTACTCAATCTTGCATTTTCAAGTTTATAGGGTTCCAAAACAAAATCAAAATTGGCACTTTCTTTTTCAGCTTTCACAGCAGATAATTTTGATTGCCGAAGGCTCTCTGTTGTATGAACTAAGTCGCTAAAAGAACAGAAAATTTAAATACCAGGAAATATTTCATTAACTTTCTAATAACTAAAAACATATTTCTAAAGAGGCTTAAAATACAGTCATGCACCACATAATGACATTTTGGTCAATGACAGACCACATATAGAAAGGAGAGTAGTTCTGTAAGATTTATAATGGGGGGAGCTGAAAAATTCCTATTGCCTCATGAGATCCTGGTCATTGTAACACTGTAGCACAATACAATACCTCTTCTATGTTTACATATGTTCAGATATACAAATAGGCACCATTGTGTTACAACTGCCTATAGTATTCAGTATAGTAACATGCTGTCCAGGTTTGTAGCCTAAGAGCCATAGGATATAGATCATATAGCCTAGGTTTGTGGTAGGCTATACCATCTAGATTTGTGTAAGCACACCCTATGATGTCGGTACAACGACAAAATCACCTAATGAATGACATGTTTCTCAGAACGTGTCACTGTCATGAAACTATCCATGACTGTATTTGAAGACCAGTGAAGCAGACAAAGAACTTCAGGGGGGAAAAAAAGAGCTTAAGAGAGAAGTGTCTCTCAATTATATCATATACCCAAAAAACTGTAATTCTGTTCACAGAGAAAACCCTCAGAAATGTTGACTTTGAACAGTACAGCAGGGAAAAAACAGATGAGCTTCATGATTGAAAGACTTTCCGAAAAGCTACCCTTTTCTTTACCGAAGCATGAAGTTTAATCAGAAATGAGTTAAGTGGATTAGGTTTAAAACTGTATTTTTGTCTTTACCTGAAAAGTTTTTCTACCAAAGGTAAACACTCCACTGTCAGAGTCTGGCGGTATCCCAGCTGATCCAGTCTTTTCCTAATATTAATATACTTTCTTTCTACAGCTGTAGTCATCTTGTACTTCCAAAACAAGTTTTATTCACTTCCAAAAATTAAAGTCCTGAGAGAAAAGAATGAAACATCGTTATCTTCTTATAGCTATGACTGTTGTTTCACAATAAGAAGAAAAAATTATTTTAATATGAAGCAATTATTTTTTGTTTTTCTTCAGGTAGGTAGCCTTCTGGAAAATTCAGATTTAAAGTCAATGCTTATGATATTCCTGTTGCTGCATTAAAATAAATACTTCTTCATACAACTAAATGTAAAAGTTAAAATACTAAAGCTTCTAGGAGAAAACAAAGATTTTTCCTAAGCCTGAAGTAGGCAGAGACTTCTTAGAGAGGCCTCTTTTAAAAGCACTAAACATAAAAGATAAATTTGATAAACTGGACTTCATCAAAATTTAAAATGTCTCCTCATCAAAATACTCAAGAAAATAGAGACGGCAAACCAAAGAGTGGGAGAAAATATTCACAATATCTGACAAAGGATTTGTATAGGGAATATAAAAGGAACGCTTACAGCTCAATAGTAAGACAAACATCTCAATAAGAACATTAATTTGGGCTAAAACTAAAATTTAGTTGCGCTAAAGACTCAGACAGACACCTCGCATAGGTGTCTGAATGGGAATAATGATATGAAATGGTGCTCAACAGTAGTCAACATGGAAATACAAATTAAAACAACAAGGTACAATTTATCCCAAACTAGAATGACTAAAATTACAAGGACCGACAATAGCAAATGTCGACAAAGATCTGGAGCAACTAGAATCTTCACACACTGCTGACAGGAGTGTAAAATCACTTTGGAAAAAGTCTGGCAGCTTTTTATAAAGTTAAACATACTTCTAGACTATAACCCTGTGATTCTATTCCCAGGTATTTATAGAAATAAAAAATATCCACAAAAAGACTCTACAAGAACGTTCACAGGAGCTTTACTCATAGTAGTCCCAAATTGGAAACAACCTAAACCCCCATCAACAGCAGAAGGCATAAACTATGATATATTTATACAATGCAATATTAAGGGATTAAAGAAACTACTGATATACATCAACAGCATGGATGAATCTCAGAAACATTATTTGAGCAAAAGACACCAGACATACACTGTATGACTCCATTTATACGCAGTTGATGAACAAGTAAAATTAAACCATGGGGTCAGAAATCAAAACAGATGTCTGGGGAGGTGAGGCGGGCTGCAGATTGCCTGTTAGAGTTAAGAGACAACTTTTTAGGGTAATGAAAATATTACATTGATTGGGGTAGTGGTTACACAAGTGTATACATTTAGAGAATGTACTTTTCAAATAGTACACTTAAGCTCTGTGCATTTCACCATGTAAATTTCACTTCAGTTAAAAAAAAGACACACATAAGTACCTCTGTTCAAGTTCTTATCTTTGTCTTTTTAAATATTTATAAATATATTCCTATCAATCTGTCCTAAAATGGAGTTATCCAAAGATCATTTCTTTTTTTCAATTTTAATTTTTACCTTTTTTAGAGAGAGGGTCTTGCTATGTTGCCCAGGCTGGTCTCCAACTCCTGAGCTCAAGGTATTCTCCCACCTCTACCTCCCAAAGTGCTAGGTTTACAGGTGTGAGCCAATACGCTCAGCCCAAAGATAATTTCTTTAGAAACTTTGCTCTTTTCTAACCTTTGCTAACTAACTGCAGTCATGGTACTCACATTTCTAAGCCAAATAAAAATTTTGTTTTACATCTGTTGTTCTTCACAATATATTAAAAATGCATTACATGCATGAGCATACATGTAAAAGCCGATCCTCACAACTACCCTGTGAGGGAGAAAGACCAATGATAACATCCCTACTTAAACATGAGGAAAGGCTGCCTCAAGAAAGTAACTCTTCCAAAACCACGGGGCCACAAAGTAGGTGGGCAGTCATCAGAGACCAGGTCTCCTGAGTCCTGGTCCAGCACTCTGGTTTCTGTACCATGCTTCCTCAACTTACCAAATCATTTCTAAATCAGTCACTCTCCTTGGTGACTCCTTTCTGTATATCTTTCTCCCTGCTCTTGTTAACTTTTCTTGAATCGCTTCCTAATGGATTTCCTAGGTTCCTTCCACGAGAGACACCTAAGTGATGCAGGGTTTTTAGGGAAATTCCTGCAGACATCAGAAATAGACCTGACAAATCCAGGCGTATTGCTAGCAGGGTGTAAACTTAAAGGGGTGCACCACTCAAAACATTTCCCCTCTTTGCTACCAACTCCAGTTACCCAGAGATAATACCTCCTCACATCCTGCTTTGGAGGGGAGGGAATGAGAATGAATACGAATCAATAAATCATGGGCAGGGCCTCAATACACAGGACAGATTAAAATCCTCCCAGACAGAAACATGTTAGGCCATCCCCACCCATGAACTGTTGCCTTCCCCGCCTTCCCCCGTAACCCCCATCCAAATATGGCGGCTATACTCTTAAGTTTCTAGCAAAGCAACATAAAAGGTTCGGTTTGGGAGTCACCCATACATATATGTGTAGAAGTATCTGGGGGTTGGCGTTTGAAAACCAGTACATTTAATGCTGTATGTACGTGTGCACAGGGGTTAAAAAAACAAAACCGCAAACACCACAGAAACCCGTTAGCTGTGGTTATCTCGGAGTCCCTTCGTATTGAACTCAAAGTAGTAAAGGCTGGAAAGCAGTGGAGAGGCTTCAAAGGAGCTGGGTGAAGGTTAATTGAAGGCTGTCGTCCTACGCTTTGGGACATTTTTGTTACAAAGAGCATGGATGATTGTGACACTGAGACGGCATTTTAATGTTTAAATCGAACCATTGGTCAACAGCAAGCCTGTCTGCACGGCCTACACTGACGCTCCGTGACAAGTCGGCCCAAGCTCTCCTCCGGCCAATCTCCGGTTTGCAACTTTACCGTCGGGTGTTGACAGGAAGGAGGTGTGGGGGCGG
>NW_012104388.1:2243169-2253925 GCF_000951045.1 Mandrillus leucophaeus | reverse complement strand
TGAAAATGGCGCGGAGGGACGATCCGGGCCGACACGGAGGAGGCGCCGCGGTTGCCCCGGTAACGGGAGCGGCGGACGGTGCGCGGCTCGCGGCGGGGACGCGCTTGGAGATGGCTGCGCCCCAGTGCCCGGAAATGCAACGGCCCGGACAGCGCGAGGCCACGGCGCCCCCTGGAGGTCGGCGCCCGCGGCCGTCAAATGCCAAACCTCAGCTAGTGCCTGAGCTGGCATCCTCTTCCTCCTGTCGGCGGGAGGTTTGGATCACCTACTGCGTATGCGGCGAAAACGCCGCCCCAGTACCGGACCCTGCAGCGGAGTAGTCTTCACTTGCAAGGTGAACGCCTGCTTACCACGTAATCCCCAAACGCAGATAACACGTTGTCTCTGCAACTTTTCCTGACAACCACCCAATGCAATTAATTGTCCCACAATAGTATCTCCCTGAGGCGCTGTGTAGATCCATGGAATTCATCCATCAAAATACAATCATTTGTTGATCTGTCTCTCCCTGCCGCCACCAACTGTGAATTCCTTGAGTCGGAGACTATTTTACTCAGCAAAACATTTGTGAGTGAGTGGAATTAAATTGAAATAAACTGTTATAGTCCACTCCCAGATGGAAAACACATAGTAAAATCCTAGAATTCCATTTCTCCCCTGAAAATTTCCCAGACGATCAGAGGGAGTTTCATTCTTTACTGTTTACTTTTCTCCCAAATAGGCCTTCTGAGGCAGCAGAATAGGGAAGGAAGTCAGAAGACTGACCAGCTCATACATATGGAATGCATATCGTACATACACTTAAAATCATGGCAAACTCACGCAGGCGCACTAAGAGAGAAAAACAACAAGAAAACGGATATGACAATTATAGGAAATCCCCTCCCTAGAGTTAAGGAAGAGTAGGAAGTGGGCATAAAAGAACAAAGGCTATTTTAATCCAGGGCTGATACCACTTGAAAATCAGCCCGTTCCTCTCTCTGGAACATTCTTTGCTTAATAAATTTTGTGGAGTGGTTATTTGTGAGTCTCATCCAATTCTTTGTTCACAGCACCAAGAACCTGGAACTCCCAACTTCCAATCTGGTAACATATTTTGGTGAGCCAGCCAGTAGGTAAGCCCAAAAGAACTGGGACTTTTTATTTTCTTTCCTTTTTGCTTCAGCTCTTTCACTTTGATTTAAAGCTGCCTTTTGCTGGCACAGATTGGGCAGTTAAGAGCCAAAAAGGCACCGGCCACTTGAAGACTCCCATTGTTGTGGGAAAGCAGAGGATCAGAGAGACCAATGGGTGGAGCAGGAAGACTTTATTAAGGTGTGCACTGGCTCAGTGGATTTGCATCCAAAAAGCTGAGCCCTGAACAAAGACAGAGCTTGGCTTATATAGGCTAAACTACAGAAGCAGAACCAAGGCAGTAAATCATACAGTGACAGGTTTAGTAATGTATAGCATAACTGCTGACTTCGCATAACTTGTGGCTTTGCTTAGCTCGTGGCCTTGCAGCTGTGTCAAAAGAAAAACAGGAACCTACAAATCTTGCTAAACACAGGCAAAAATAGTCATAATTAATGGTCTAAAGAAAGAGAAACAGTAAAGGAATTTGTTTTTCTTAACCATTGCTCGGGGGTGTTTGGAGCTCATTCCTGGCTTCTTAGACTAGGTCACCATGACTTTCCTATAGCCTTGCTTGTTACTATTCTTAGAATGAGTAAATGCAGTACAAAACTTATTTCTTTCTTTAAATTCCTGCCTCAACGTGACAGGATAACCTGATTGGGGAATGGAACAGACAAGTCCCACCAGGTACAAGATCAATCCCTGCAACAGTGAGATGCATGTTTGTGCGGCTATAATTATTACATTATTTGCTGCTTGTTTTTTTTGTTTTTTGTTTATTTGTTTGTTTTTGAGATGGCGTCTCACTCTGTCGCCCAGGCTGGAGTGCAGTGGTGTGATCTCGGCTCACTGCAAACTTTGCCTCCTGGGATCAAGCAATTCTCCTGCCTTAGCCTCCTGAGTAGCTGGGATTACAGGCGCCCGCCACCAAGCCTGGCTAATTTTTGTATTTTTAGTAGAGACAGGGTTTCACCATGTTGGCCAGGCTAGTCTCGAACTCCTGACCTCAGGTGATCCGCCCACCTCGGCCTCCCAAAGTGCTGGTATTTACAGGTATGAGCTACCATGCCCGGTCAGCCACCATGCCTGGCCTTGCTGTCTGTTTTAATTTTTTTTCTTTTCTTCATTTGTGTTGGGATATCATGTTTAGACCAATTAGAGATATCCCCCAAACCCAAAGGGCCAGGGCAATAGGTAACTGTCTGTGGGAAGCCCAAGGGTTAGCATCAGCCCGAAGATTAGGGCCAACCACCTGGATAATGAGAGTACCCTGCTTCTTCTGTGAGGGATCAGATCTAGATTGGTTTAGTTTAGTACATCTGGTGCTAAAAGAAAACTCCTGGTGGAGATTCTTGGATCATTGCATAAATTGTGCAGTGGATCCATGGGGAAATTGCTGTGCCTGGTTTATCTCATATGGCTAGAGCGCACTCTACTACGTTATTGAGAGGCCAGTCTCTAATAACAAATATAAACTAGGCAGTCTGCAATTCCTTGCCCTTCAAAGTAGAGTTACTACTAAATAGTTAAGGAAACCATTTGGGAAGAAACCCTTTTGGCCAGCTACTGGGATATTAGAAGCCAAAGGTTACACCCAGGAACTAAAGGGAAACTTATCATAGGTGACCAATTATGGCAGGATCCTTCTTCAAATGGCACTGGTGCCCACCTATGGCTAGACACATTTGGCACTCAGAGGACAGGTCCATTTGGGGGATGCCCCAATGGACCAAAATTACAGTCCAGATCCTTCAGTAGGGGACACCCTTAAGGGAGACTCTAGATGTAAACTCATAAACCTATGAGACTCCCTTCTTCTTTTCCACAGATTAGTCATGGGAAACACTCCGTCAGTCCTGTCTGACTCCCCTCTTGGCTGCATCTTCAATCATTGCAATCAGGTTGACCCTGAAAACCTGTGAAAGAAATGCCTAATATTTTATTGTAACACCTTTTGGCCTCAATTTCAGCTAGGGAGTCAAGAGCAATGGCCAGTCAATGGAGTCTCAATTGTGACACCATCCTCCAATTAGATCTATTTTGTAAGAGACAAGGCAAATGGTCAGAAATACCATATGTGCAAGCCTTCATGGCCCTATACTAAAAGCCTACATTTTCAAAGCCCCCAACACTTCTCCACAGAAAGAAACTCCTAAAACTAAGCTGGATACTGTAGATAACTCCCTCTTGCAAGGAGTACATATGTGTCAGGGTGAACAACAGCCACCTTCCTATAATCCAGGTCCACGTCCACTCAGAGCTTCAAAAGAAGGACAAGAGTCACGGGTCCTAGCGAGCCCTCCCCATACTAGCTTAGGAACACCATATTCAATGACACCACCTGCCCTGCTACCTCTCAGAGAGGTGGCAGGAACTGAGGGTCCCATCAGGGTACAGGTCCCCTTCTTAATTACTGATATCCAACAATGTAAGGAAAAACTGGGCAGTTACTCAGAAATTTGTTGATGGGTTCCAGACTTTGACTTTGGCTTTCAACCTTTCTTGGAGAGACATGCAATTCATTTTGGCCACCTGTTACATACCTCTGGAAAAGGAATGAATTTTTGAGGCTGCTCGCCAGGTCACTGATGAACATTTTGCATGTAGCCTGCAGGGCAAGACAGACCACGAGCAGATACAGTCCGTACTACTGAACCCAACTGGAAATATAATACCCCCATGAGAATGAATAATCAAACTAAATTTCTTGAGGCACCACTGAGGGGAATGAAAAAAGGGGTAACAAAGACAGTAAACTATGATAAGTTTAGGGAGATCACTCAGGGGAAAGAAGAGAATCCAGCCATGTTTTATAGTAGACTAGAAGAAGCCTTTAAAATATATACAAACTTAGATCCTGCTTCTCCTGAAGGCAAGATATTAATGGCACAACATTTCATTAGTCAGTCTACCCCAGACATTAGACATAAGCTCCAGAAGCTGCAAATGGGGCCACAGACAAAACCAGTTCCTTGACACCACCTTTATGGTGTACAGCAATCATGAACTGGAGGAAGGGAAAGGGGAACAGAGTAAAAAAACCCCACAAGCCAGAATTATGGCAGCCATCATTAGTGATGCCCTGAATGCCCAAAGAGCATCCAAGGGAAACACAAAGGGCTAAAAAGATAATGCTAGCAAAGGGTCTTCCTTCAAGTGCAAAAAAAGATGGGCACTGGGCAAAGGACCATACTAAGCCCCCACTGGGCCCCTGCCATCAATGTGAAGGCACCAGTCATGACCCTTGGCACTGGCCAATTGACTGCCCCTGCTCCCACTGAGGGGCTCGGTCAGTCAAAACTCTGGCAGTGTAAAAGGAGGAGTTAGATGAAGACTGAAGTGGCCTGGGGTCTTTCTCACTGTCCCTGTCCAGGAACATCATCATTACTATTGAGGAGCCCTGGGTAACTCTGGACATCATGGGCACCCAAATTTAGTTTCTTTTTGATACAGAGGCAAATTACTCTGTCCTTACTGCTTATGCAGGAAAACTTTCCTCCCAGTCCATGAATGTTATGGGAATGGAGGGGAAGCCAAAAATGAGATGCTTTGCTCCTCCTTTAACTTGTCAATTTGAGAAGCAAATTTTCCAATAGGAGTTTCTAGTAATATCAAGCTGCCCAGACCTCTTGTTGGGGGCAGATATCATGGTTAAAACAGGTGAATTACTACAATATAAACACTGCCCAGCAGGACTGATGACGGTTGGGGAAATAAACAGTGTCCTAGACCCCATTAACAAACAGGTCAACCTACTAACTTGGTGTACTGGGAAACCAGGGAACACCAAAATGGCAAAGCCAGTCAAAATACAGCTTTAAAAGACTCCAGCTATTTTCCCAACCAAAAGTCATATCCAATCAAGCTGGAGGCCCATAATTCGGGAATTGCTAACTCATGAACTTTTAAAGCCTTGCAAATTCACCTTGTAATACTCCCATTTTATCCATCTTAAAAACTTCAGGGGAATATCAGCTAGTACAAGATCTCAGAATAATCAATGAAGCTGTTATCCCTATCCATCCATTGGTGGCAGATCCATACACGGTCTCGGCTCAGGTGCCACGGGATGCAAAATGGTTCTTGGTCCTAAAACTGAAAGATGCTTTCTTTTCCATTCCTCTGGCCCCAGAGTCTCAACATCTTTTTGCCTTTGAATGGCAAAATCCAGATACCAAAGAAAAACAATACACTTGGACAGTGCTCCCTCAGGGCTTTTGGGATAGCACCCATTTCTTTGCTCAAACCCTGTAAAGGGATCTAAGAGATTTATTATTGGAAAATGGAAACATACTTCAATATATAGATGACCTTCTTGTGTGTAGCCCAACCCAGGAAGCATCTGACTAAAATACTGTAAAAGTTTTGAATTTCCTGGCAGACAGGGGATACAAAATGTCAAAGAAAAAAGTTGAAATCACCCTCCAACAAGTCCAGTATATGGGTTATATGCTAAACCCTTGGGCCCAGCGGATATCCCCAGAACAGCTATAAGTCATATGCAGTCTGGACCCCCTTATACCAAACAACAGCTCTGTTCCCTTTTAGGAATGGTGGGATTCTGCAGGATATGGGTATCAATTTTTGGGCTCATAGCAAAACCCCTTTATGAAGCAACAAGGGGGCCATAAAATGAGTTAGTAGAATGGATGGACTTCAGAAGTGAGGAAAGCCTTTGTCAAGTTAAAACAGGCATGACTAAATAGTCATGGCTTGACTAAATAGTCAAGGCTTGACTAAATAGTCAAGCCCCCATTCTTGGCATCCCAAACCTCACTAAGCCCTTTTCCTTATATGTAGCAGAAAAGAAGGGCAGAAAAGAAGGGCATAGCTATGAGTGTGCTAACCCAAAAATTGGGTTCAGAACCAGACCAACTGCCTATTTTTCCAAGAAATTGAACATGTGACCTTTGGGTGGCCAAGCTGCCTGTAAGCAATAACAGTTACTGCTATTTTAGTGGAAGAAGACACTAAAATCACCCTAGGTCAACCACTGGAAGTTTTAACATCACATCAGGTGAAGTCAGTCTTGGAAATAAAAGGGTATATTTGGATAATGAGGAAAAGGTTAACCAAGTACCAGGCTATACTCCTAAACAATCCAGAAGTAATTCTTAAAACGTGTAATACTCTGAATCCAGCTCCATTGCTGCCCACAGGCCCAATAATTGGTCATTCATGTGAGCAGGTCATCACACATACATATTTAAGCCGACCTGATTTAAAAGATTGGCCACTCCCAGACTCAGAGGATGACTGGTTCACAGATGGCAGCAGTTTTGTGTCAAATGGAAAATGCCAGGCTGGATATACAATAGTAAATGACAACACCATCACTGAAGTCCAACTGCTGTCCCCAGGGCATGTCAGCACAAACAGCTGAAATAATTGCTCTTATCTGAGTCCTGATATTGGGGAAAGGAAAAAAGCAGAATATCTATACAGACTCCAAATGCGCATTTCTTGTGGTTAAGGCTCATGCTGCGATTTGGAAAGAAAAAGGACTACTAACTAGGAACCACTCACCCGCAGAGCATGGGCCTGAAATTCTCCAGTTGTTGGAGGCAATACATTTGCCAAAAGCCATGGCTATAATCCCTTGTAGAGGATATCAAAAGGCCTTAGCTCCTACAGCACAAGGGAACAAAAGGTGGACAGGCAAGCAAAAGCAGCGGACCTCAAGGTGCAATCTCAAAAAATCTTAGCATTGCTTCCCTTCTGTGATTCCTGAGTAGAACCTGAATACACATCATAGGAGGAATGGGTTATAAGGGAGCAAGGAGGACAGAAACAAGGACCTTGGTGGTATATGGGATCAAAAATACATATCCCTCAAACAGCCCAATGGAAGGTTATTAGAAATCCTGCACAACTCTTTCCAGATGGGGAGAGATGCCACGCTGGCCATGGCAAACAGGGTCTTTATTGGGTCTAACTTAGCCTCAGTAGTTAAGCAGGTCTGTCAAGACTGCTTACTGTGTGCATTTAACAACCCAGGAAACAAAATGCCTCTACTAATGGAACCAGTCCAAAGAAGGGGAACTTACCCTGGGGAAGACTGGCATCTGGACTTTACCCATGAGCCTGCTTGCAGATGATACAAGTTTTTTGCTAATACTGATAGATACCTTTACAGGCTAGGTTGAAGCTTACCGTACTAGAACAGAAAAGGCTAATGAAATTGTAAAAGTCCTCTTAAAATAAATAATTCCACAGTTTGAGTTATCCCGAAGCCTCCAAAGTGATAACGGCCCATCCTTTGCCTCCCAGATAACTCAAGGGGTGGCTAAAGTGTTCAGAATTAAATACTATTTGCATTCAGCATGGAGACCTCAATCCTCCAGGAAAGTAGAAAGTTTTCCTGGAGGTTTCTACTTTCCTGGAGGTTTCCTGGAGTTTGATAGTGCCCATCAAACTTTAAAATGGGCACCACCTAAGCTATGCCAGGAAATGTCAGAAACTTTGGTCAGTTTACTACCCGTATCCCTTTTGAGATTCCGTAACTCCCCAAGGGCAAAAGTAAAGATGAGCCAATAGGAAATGCTGTATGGGAGACCCTTCTTAAGTAATGATCTAATAACTAATCCAGAAACAGCTGGGCTAATAAAATACCTAATTAATCTGGGATAATTTCAACAAGCATTACAAAGGTTCTGGACTGAAAGGCTTCCCATACCAGGAACTAACCAGCAACCCAAGATTAGGTCAGGAGATAGAATACTTAAAAGAGGGGTCACCCACTCAACAGCTACAACCCAATGGAAGGGACCTTTTTCAGTTATAATAACCACACCCTCTGCAATTAATGTGTTAGGATTAAATAGTTGGATACATCTTTCCAGGCTTTCCAACCTGCAATACCTAAAGCTCCAGACCTAGAACCTGAAGCTCCCATCAATCGCTACCCTGGGAACCTGTGGAGGATCCGAAGTACCTGTTTAAAGGGCATCCAAAAGGTAAGTAAATTCCTACTGACTTTGCTGGTGTCTGTGTTACATAGTTACTGTGGGATAAGTAATCCTAGTTATTTATATATATTTGTCATTTAACTGCTTGCTTCCCCCACAAGGGAACCACTTTTTATGTCCATAATCCTATTTTCACCAATATTGGGGGTCCAGCCTCAATACCAAGTGTTTAAACAGATTCAACGGTTAGCCACACTAACTTAACTTCCTGTTACATTTGTACCTCAGGCTCACTATCAGCTGAAGTTTTACCTTTACCGTTAGAAGATATAGTCAAGGTCAATGCAAGAGTCACTGTTGCCACCCAGTCAGAAGCTACATATCCCAGTCCAGCTGTGGAAAGCTTATTCCTAACAGTCTTATCTCAGATCATAAGAAACAAGCCAAATTTAAATTTTACAAATGCCCCAAATCCTGTAAGGGTTTTTCACAACCTGACCTCAGAGAGCCAATTCCCAATTTGTTTCGCTTCCCACCGAATGAATGGGACCTTTCTGGGATCCCTAAACAATTGTTTATATGAGGTTGTCCTCAGTTGGACAAATCAAGACAAACATTATAATTCCTCAGAAACAAAAATCAATTCATATCGCAAACTAGGAAAACAAAACCAATTCCTCCTCCGTAAGTATCCTGATCCAAGGTGACCTCAATATACAAGTAATACCAATACTTCCAGTATTTCCACTGGTTGGACCACAGTGTTAAACAACAATTCATCTTTGCCTCTAGCTCAAGCTTTGGCTTGGGGGGTCCAAAGATCATTCGTAAAATTCCACCCCAGCTTATTTTTCCACTCTAGGCTTAATGAACAACTTGCTGTGGCTGGAATACTTTTATGGGAACAACTCACTGGAACTTCCTCTAGTGGCTCAGACACACCTTTGGAACTAGCATCACGGGGATATGAAGTATCTTTGGACCCTGGGCAAGGGTTGTATTTCGTATGTGGAAATTCAGGGTACATGAGTCTTCCGAGTCAATGGAAAGGGACTTGTGGCATCGCTGCTTTACTTTCAAGACTGTTTTATGCAAATGCTAGTACATATAAGACACAGCCATGCATTTGTAAAAAGGGCAGCTCCAGTGGTATTACATCCTTTAGCAACTGCAATAACAGGACTTTTAGGAACCACACTTGGGCCCATTTCTCTTCACTTGTCTTCACAACAAACACAGGCTTTGGCAGAAATTATAGCAGCTATCCAAGAACAACGACATATAGATTCCCTGGCAGGCATTGTCTTACAAAACAGGAGGGGGCTAGATCTCCTCGCAGCTAATCAGAAGGGATGCGTTTTTCGAAAAGAAGAATGTTGTTTCTATATTAACTCCTCAGGCAAGGTACTGGGACATCTGACTAAGGCAATTAATGTAACCAATTTAAGACCTGCACACAACACCCTAAATTCTGTTTAAATAACTGCAAAAAGTTGGATAGCCCCTTTTACAGGACCTTAACTGTAATTCTTCTGTTGTTCATTTTTGGCCCTTACACTGTAAATTTGCTAACCAGATTTATTTCTTCCTGTTTAGAGTCTACCAAGCTACAAATGGCTGTATTGCCTGAAGCCCCATATATCATCATACAAGAAATAAGTCCAGACTTCATAATTTCCCCCTGGATAGAGCAGGATGAGAGTTCTGTGGTCCCCCGTTAGGTAGGGTCAACAGTCCTACTCAGCCAGAAGCAGCTATAGAAGAAAGAACTTCGACCCTCAGCAAGCTATAGAGATTTATGGGGATCACATCTCTCAGAGGGAACTGAGGCAGGAGAATAGGGAAGGAAGTCAGAAAATCAACCAGCAGCCCGTTCTCAGCAAAACAAGCATAAGGCACCATCTGATAAGGAAGCTGAAGCAATGAACCAGTGCTTTCTGCAGTAAACAAATCTGGTATAAACTGGAACAGGAGAGTCACTGAAAGAAGAGCATGCGCATTAGGGGCAAAATGTGTCCTCAGGATAACCTTTTATTATAATAAGTTACTTAAAGCCCATACATATGGAATGCATATCATACATACGCTTAAAATTATGGAATGGCAAGCACACACAGGCACACTGAGAGAGAAAAACAACAAGAAAACTGATATGTCAATTATAGGCAACCTCCTCCCTAAAAGTTAAGCAAGAGTAGTAAGGGGGTATAAAAGAACAAAGGCTGTGTTAACCCAGGGCTGATACCACTCGCAGATCAGCCTGTTCCTCTCTCTGGAACATTCTTTGCTGAATAAATCTTGTGGTGTCATTATTTGTGTGTCTCCTCCAATTCTTTGTTTGCAACACCAAGAACCTGGAACTCCAACTTCCAATCTGGTAACACTTTCACTCTAAAAATGTGCTTATTCTTTGTATATCATGTAACTGCTCTATTGGTTGTACCCATGCATATATTAATGTTTCCACTTTTTATGCCTCCCCTGTTTTTCCCTTGCCTTAATGAGTTGTTTTATGGAATTTCTAGGAGGCAATGAGTTGAGTTCTATAGACTACTTTTGTACATCTTGCACATGTACAATTTAACACTTTTTTGTGAACAACAGATATCTTTTTTGAAAAGAGGTAGTCTTGCCAAGACAATCCTAAGCCAAAAGAGCAAAGCTGGAGGCATCATGCTACCTGACTTCAAACTATACTACAAGGCTACAGTAACCAAAACAGCATGGTACTG